>NC_141879.1:632624541-632774708 GCF_056163025.1 Triticum urartu
CGATGCGGCCAAATACTTCCAAGGTCAAACAGATCGTGAAGTGGATAAGCTGTTCTGGTCGCAATTCAACGTTCCAGAGCGTCTGCTTCCATTGACTGATCAGCTAGCCGAATGGGCCGAACTAAATAGGTTGTCTGGACTTGCCATGAGGTCTGTCGTGGATCAGCTGTGGCCGGAAAAGCCGAAGCTGAACAGCTATTTCAGCTTAGTGCAGCAGTTCCTTGGTGCGGTGCCGCACATCAATGCGATGAAGAGGTCGGCGTGCATAGAAGGCTCGCGGATGGCCCTTGCCCGTGTTAAAGCATACTGGGCGGAGATGGATGCTACCACTGTTGCGGCGCAGGGTTCGGCCATAGGTCGAGTGGCTGCCGAGCACTATTTTGAAGAGGTTCTCGAGGGTGCTCGTTTGATAGAGGCCCAATGCTCGAAGAATATTATGTTTGAGTGACATGTATTCCCATTGTAAACACAATGTTTTTTTGAAATTTATTAAGGTTGTGTTTATACTTTTGCCTGAAAGTAATATAATGCCTCCTGTGCGGCCGTTTCTGTATACATGTGTATAACTTGAAAGATTGCAGTTGTCGGCTTCAGCCCCCACGCATATAATGCGGAGGTGTTCGCAGAAGACGCGTGTTCACACTTAACCCAACGTCTTGGTCCTATTAAGGAGGTGATAGCGCAGCGAACGAGGCAACCAGACTATAATGCTTTAACACTTTCACTTAGCCATAGGAGTTTCACGGTGGGGCTACTATATAGCCCCTGTTGGCTCCGCACTCTCCTGAATTCGGGGTGCGTACATGCCTGGCCAGGGAACAGCCCTTCGTTAAGGCAGAGGAATTCTAACATTCCGATAGGTCATCGAGTGGTTGACCAGTCTCATGCCATATCATGACAGTCAGTTTTCGGCTTTCTCTACTGAGGTGCTCATCCGGATGACCCGGGGCACAATCACAATAGTTCTCCTAGTGCTACCTTAGCCGATAGAGCGGAACGTAAGGTACCAAAACATAGGACCCGGAGAAACCCAACATTTGACCAATGACATGATTCAGAGCTGATGCATATAAGGCCAAACTCGTGATGCCGAACACTCCCTAAGGTATTCGGTCTTTATGGTATAAACCGGGCCTAAATAGTGCCCTTTGTAAGAAGCCCCTGGTGTCCAGGTACGTGCATTATTCTGACGTGGTCACATGCCAAGATGCCAGCATCCTTCTCAATTGTACTGAGAATCCGAGGGATGTGTATCAACAAGAGACACTAAAAAAGGTTGACGCAGGGTCTTAATCTAAAAAGAATCCTTGGGACGGGTCCCTGCTGCACGTCTGCACCTGTGTCTCCGTTGTGCCGTATCCTGGACGGGTGTAGCACGATGGTCATCTGTAAAAGAGAGAAACTTAGGTGAGAAACTTAGGTGAGAAGTTGTCATGCAAAAAGGTAGGTTTGAGGAAACCATGTATAAGTCAAGATGAGTAAAAATTGCCACTTGTCTGCGCGAGTTAAGCCCCTTGTATTTGTAATAGGGGTGTGGCTTATCAAACCTGTGTGAGTTACATATAGCTGCGCCGGACTCGTCTAACCGTGCCCGTGGTCTTGACGACCTATCAAATGCTTTAGCTGGTGAGGCCCTTTTTAGTGTGCGTCTGCCAAGGCAGTCGCACTCTATTCGGCGCGCGGGGATCGCTTAATATTTCCATTCACTGTAATGATGCCACGTGGACCGGGCATCTTAAGCGTAAGGGAAGCGTAATGCGGTATTGCATTAAAGCGAGCGAAAGCTTCGCATCCAATTAGTGCTTGAAAGCCACTTTGGAACGGAGCAATGTGGAATGTTAAATTTTCGCTACGGAAGTTATCGGGGAAGCCGAATATAACCTCTAGTAGCAGGGAGCCCGTGCAATGAGCCCCTAGGCCTGGCGTTACTCCTTTAAGGGTAGTGTTGCTGTGGCAAATTTTCGCTTGGTCTATCCCCATTTTGTGGATTGTATCCTGGTATATCAGGTTTAAACTGCTGCCACCGTCCATCAGGACTCTTGTAAAGTGGTATCCGTCAATTATTGGGTCTTATACCAGGGCAGCCCATCCTGCACGCCGGATACTTGCTGAGTAATCGCGATGGTCAAAAGTGATCGGTTGAAACAACCAGTGGCAGGACTCCGGGGTGATAGGCCCTTGGGCATATTTATCTGGGAGTGCCACTATGTTTTTCCTCTTTATCACGTGTAACATGTTTACTGTTTTGACTTCTGGTGGAAATTTCTTTTGTTCCCCAGTGTCTTGCTTGAGAGGCTCATTCTCGTCTTCGCTTAGTGTATCCTCCCCCTTGTGTACGGCGTTGAGCTTGCCGGACTGCTTGAAGACCCAACATTCTCTGTGGGTATGATTAGCAGGTTTACCGGGGGTGCTATGGATCTGACATACTTGGTCCAGAATTTTGTTTAGACTGGACAGTTCGTCTCTGGCGCCTTTAGAGGGCGGCTTTTGCTGACTTGGCCGAGAGCTTTTGAATCCAGCGTTTACTGTCGTGCTCTTCGTGCCATCTTCTTTATTCCGGCGTTTGTTATTGTTGTTGCACTGTGATTTCCCGTTTCCATCTGTAACTTCGGATGTACTGGGGTCGCTGGTGCTGCATCTGGCTAGCCAGCTATCCTCACCCGCGCAAAAGCGGGTCATGAGGCTTGTTAATGCTGCCATTGTTCTCGGTTTTTCTTGGCCGAGGTGTCTGACAAGCCATTCGTCACGGACGCTATGCTTAAAAGCTGCCAAGGCTTCGGTGTCCGGACAGTCAACTATTTGGTTCTTTTTAGTAAGAAACCTGTTCCAAAGCTTTCAGGCTGACTCTCCGGGCTGTTGAGTTATATGACTCAAATCATCCGCGTCCGGAGGTCGGACATAAGTCCCTTGAAAATTTGCCCGAAAAGCGTCTTCAAGCTCTTCCCAGCTTCTAATGGAGCTTTCGGGGAGGCTTTTAATCCAGTGCAGAGCTGGCCCTTTGAGTTTGAGGGGTAAATACTTAATGGCGTGGAGATCATCTCCTCGAGCCATATGGATATGGAGGATATAGTCCTCAATCCAGACCCCAGGGTCTGTTGTTCCGTTGTATGCCTCTATGTTTACGGGTTTGAATCCCTCTGGAAATTCATGGTCCGATACCTCGTCGGTGAAACATAGGGGGGGTGCGGCACCCCTGTATCTGGGTGTACCGTAGTGTTCGGATGTTTGTTGTGTTGCATCGTATGTTGGAGCGCGCCTGCGTGGTTCATAGATGGATCTGGTTGCGCCGTCCTTTTGATGCGAGCCCTCGCGTGGATCGCGTATTGACTTATGTGCGGCATTGCTTGCCGCTCTATGTTGGCCGTGAGGTCGTCTATCCGGCCAGGTGGCCGTTTTAATTTTTGGTTGCGGGGGATCTAAGGCCTCCTCATCGAATTCAGGTAGCAACTTCCACTTCAGGTAGCTCTTGGTGGGGCGATTACCGCCATACTTCGCTGCTGTGTTGAGTACTTTGCTCCATCTGATTTGGAGTGTATCTTTCGCAGCCTTGAGCCTTTGCTTCTACTTTTTTAGACTCCTCGCGGTGGCAACAAGCCTTTGATGGGCATTCTGTTGCTCCAGGTGTTTGTCCGGAGTTATGTCATCCGGACTATTATCTTTGACAGAATCGGGTTGTTCGGTTTGATTCTCCGTGTTGCCGTGGTCCGGCAATGGTTCACCCTGCTCTAACGCAAGGTCTATATGATCGTTGTTTCTACCGAGGCGGGATTTGGGGCAGCGCTTACGCCGCCGCTTTGAGTGCTTCTCAAGGGGACAACCCTTTGTTGCGTCCTTCCGTTCCTCGTCGTCGTTTTCTTTTGGTGTGTTCACCCTGTATACGTGGGCGTCCAGTGCCCTATGGGCAGTGGTTCCTCTTCGTCTCCCGCATCGTCGTCCATACCGTCGATGTCTTCGGAGTCGAAGTCGAGCATGTCGGTTAAGTCATCGACAGTGGCTACTAAGTGGGTGGTGGGTGGGCCGCGAATTTCTTCGTCGACCGCATCCCAGTCCTGCCGGACATAGTTCGGCCACGATCCTCCTGACAAGCAGAGAGACCTTAATGAGTTCAGTATGTCGCCAAAGGGCGAGTGCTGAAAAATATCCGCGGAGGTAAACTCCATGATCGGCGCCCAATCGGATTCGATAGGAACGGGCGCAGGCGGCTCGGAGTCCGTGGCCGGAGAAGGATCCGGCAGTTTAACAACACGGCTCTTGTGCAAGGTAAGGTCGATGTTTGGCTCGATCACCGCTGAGGGTAAGGCCTCCGTGGCGGGGTCCATCCACCCGTCCATGGACGGTGCAAATGGCTCCGAATTGAGGGTCGGAGCGGCTGCCTATGCGATCTCCTGGACACTGTCCGATGGTAGAGCTAAATCGTACTTATCGTGACCGCGTGACGCGCAAGGCAGAGGCTCGAGTCCGTCGAAGATCAAGTCTCCACGGATATCGGCCGTGTAGTTTGAGCTTCCAAACCTGACCTGGTGGCCAGGGGCGTAACTTTCAATCTGCTCCAGATGGCCAAGCAAATTGGCCCGCAGTACAAAGCCGCCGAACACGAAGATCTGTCCGGGGAGAAAAGTCTCACCCAGGACCGCATCGCTATCGATAATAATAGGAGCCATCAAGCCTAACGGCGACGACATAGAGGAACTCTCAATGGAAGCACCAATGTCGGTGTCAAAACCGGCGGATCTCGGGTAGGGGGTCCCGAACTGTGCGTCTAAGGCGGATGGTAACAGGAGGCAGGGAACACGATGTTTTACCCAGGTTCGGGCCCTCTTGATGGAGGTAAAACCCTACGTCCTGCTTGATTAATATTGATGATATGGGTAGTACAAGAGTAGATCTACCACGAGATCAGAGAGGCTAAACCCTAGAAGCTAGCCTATGGTATGATTGTATGTTGTAGTTGTTGTGTCCTACGGACTAAAACCCTCCGGTTTATATAGACACCGGAGAGGGTTAGGGTTACACAAGGTCGGTTACAAAGGAGGAGATACACATATCCGTATTGCCTAGCTTTCCTTCCATGCCAAGTAGAGTCCCATCCGGACACGAGACGAAGTCTTCAATCTTGTATCTTCATAGTCCAACAGTCCGGCCAAAGGATATAGTTCGGCAGTCCGGAGACCCCCTAATCCAGGACTCCCTCAGGCTACTTTGGTAACTCCATTGTTTTCCCCTCTTTGCCCCCAACATTCTTCCCCAGAGCCCCTCCCCTTCCCCTCCCCGGCCCCCAATCACGGCAAGCCGCCGAATCTAGTCCTCTGCCACAGCGGTGGACCTCACACCCCGCAGGATCTACCTTCCGCACCTTGGAACCCCCAACTGCCAACTCACCACTTCACCGAAGCCGCTTCAGCGACTGGGTTGTCCACTGCTCCAGATCTCCTTGACCGCCATCATGGTCCACCGCACCGGATCTGCTTAACCGGCGCCCTCGTCCACCACAACGTAGGCCCTTCACTGACTCCCTCGTCCGCCCCTTCGCTGGCCCTTCATACAAGCCCTCGTCCGCCGGAACAGATCCGCCTCACTGAAAGCACTATACAACGCGCCCGCCGAAGCCTTTGTCCACTGCACCGGACCCGCTCCACGGATGCCATATTCAACTCCACCGGCCCTGCTTTACCGAAGCCGCAGCCTCATCAGGTTATTTTGATTTGTACTCCTTCGGTTTTTCTCTTTATCGCGCAACTGTTCACTTACCACAGATGAGCTTTCTTGTATGTCGACAGGCGCCACAACCGTAGCACTAGAGCCGCTTCAGCGACGGTGACAGCCGGCCCAAACTCAACCGCAACACGAGCACCATCGACGATCCTTAGCTATCAAGTATGACAACGAAACCCATACGCCACCGAGAATCAGGTACTATTATCCAACGGCCGGCGCCTACGTTCACTTTCCTAGCATAAGCACCGCACCTTTGAATTTCTTCAGGGCATCATTCAGTTTTTCATGAGACGCGTTATTCTGCTTGAACCTGTAGGGCCATACTTCTGGCAGTGAACATGTTACATGTGCTAAATTACATACCAGTGCACATATAGTTAATATGCTTTAGTTTTGTTCTGATGCCACCTGTTGGTTCCATCAGACTGCTTAATGTTCTCTATGCTTAATTACACATCAGCAAACTAGCATGTGGTTCCGCTGCTTTTTGTTCGTTTTACCCTACATTTTCTGATGCTAGCTATTACATCACTGCTCCGAGCCTCTGTTCATTACTTGTTTGTATGTTCTTGATCTTCCCAAGTTGCATAAATAATTTTATGCTTCTATTAATTATGGATCTGCCAACCCCATCAAGCAAAATATTTGTTCTTTTGGGGCTGGCACCTTGAACAAGCATAAAAATAGAGGGAAGCAGATATACTCCCTCCGATTCTATTTACTTTGCGCATAACTCTTGACTTGCACACCAAGGAGGGCAGTGGTTTAATTTTTTTGGACTAATTTGCCAATTAATTAGGGCAGAGGCAGATGGGGCGGGGCACAAAAGGAAACCAGCGCTAGGAATCGGCAACGCGCAGACTAATACGAGAAAACTGAGAAAAAGTTATACGCAAAGTAAAAATAATCGGAGGGAGTATTGTCGTGTATGCACACACCCTTCTTTCATTAGTTTAGATGAACCATTGATGATCAATTCGGACCAGTGCATGCGATTAAAATTAATTTTACCTAAATAGATGGTGCATAATAAACTACAACAACTAGATTTGCAACCACGGGATGCTGACGATATCTTCAAAGAACATTGCAACAGCAGCTAGGCTTCACAGCAACATATGGTAAGCCAGTGTGTTTTAGTACATGTGAAATGTAATGCGAGTGGGCTGCTTTCTTGGCTTGTTCCCTCAACGTGTAATCGTACCGAATTACAAATAGTTCAGTTGTCTGCTTTGCTGTATTGCTTGATTCGGATGCTTATTTGTTGTTACGCTATACGTGAGTTGGCCAATATGTCAGCAGTGCCTGCTGTACAATCGTAAAGAAATGCATGCCTATTTCATTTGAGTCCTTAACTTTTCCTCTCAACTTCATCACAAGACTGTCTTCGTAGTTTATATGAGGCCACACTGTTAAGTGCTTTCTCACATTATTTCAACTGCTTAGATGCCTTGGCAACTTAAATATAGCGGTTGTACACTCCCTTTCAACTAGGGATGTCAACTGGTCCGGTTTAATCCCGATTAAAGTCCACTAGTGGTATGGTAGTTCAAAAGAGTTTTTGTTTTTTTGAGGAAAATGAACTAGGGAGGTAGCAAAAACTAACTAGATGGGACTGGCGGATTTCGTTTATTTGCCACTTACATCCCTAGTTTCATCTTACCATTTTAATTTCTTTTCGGCTGATGCTGCTTCGAACCATTTAAATATAGTTTGCCATGCTCGGCAAAAATTCGTCTGTCGTTTACCATGTAAGCTTACTGCCTGGATCATACGATAACTATCTCTTACTGATGTCCAGCGGAAACCTTTCAGGATGCCGTTCACACTAGGACACAATGTACAACCCCAGAATCTATTTGTGGAAGCAGTGCGCCATCCATGTTACCAGATGGTAGCAGTTCAGAGGCAACACCGCCGGAGAGCAGTCTGAGCACAGATATTATAGTGCTTGAGGCTCTACTAGAGGCAGAAAGAGATGGTGTGGCTGCCATGAATGAGGTAATATTTATCTTGGAGGCTGGAAATTACGGAATTAGCGGCACGCATTATGCAAGCAACCCAAGAGTTGGAGGAAGTAAGAATGTTGCATTTGAAGACAGAGGAGGTCCTGCTATTTCTGCTATCTGAAGCCCAAGATAATCCCGGTTCTTCTTTAGATACCAGTTGAAAATTTTATTAGATTATTGTACTTGCATGTTGTGTCATGTCTCTGAATGGATTATGTTGCAATACCCCCTATGTTGTGAATGTGTTCTAATGATCCGAATTTTTTAGGTGAGGTAATCCTCAGAACTTGTATGATTGACATAAGGTGAACTGTTTGTCGTGTGAGCATATTGTATTGGATGAAATAACTATTTGACTCAGAGTGTATCCAACCTACTGAATTCGAAGATCACGGCATTTCTAAATCATAATCATATATAAAGGTGGAATAAATCTTTGTTGTGGTTTTGAAGAAATAAATAACAAAACGTATAATTATTTGTGGATATTCGTAATCGAATACAAATTGGATTTGAATTTAGTTTGCCAGGTCCTAGGGCAAACGTGAATGCTAATTCTCCCAAGTTTTGAACGAAGCAGCTAAAACACCTAGTATAATTTGTGGGCTGCTCGAAGCAAGTGTTTCCGAGATGAAAATTACTGTCTAGTGATACATCTCCGTCGTATCTCTAATTTTTGATTGTTCCATGCCAATATTATTCAACTTTCATATACTTTTGGCAACTTTTTATATTATTTTTGGACTAACATATTGATCCAGTGCCCAGTGCCAGTTCCTGTCTGTTGCATGTTTTTGGTTTCGCAGAATATCCATATCAAACGGAGTCCAAACGGGATAAAAACAAACGGAGCTCATTTAGGAAAATATGGAAAATTCGGAAGGAAAATCAACGCGAACCAGTGTCCGAGGTGGTCACGAGGCAGTAGGGCGCCCCCCCCCTTAGGGCGCGCCCCTACCCTCGTGAGCCCATCGTAAGGCGGTTGACGCTCTTCTTTTGCCGCAAGAAAGCTAATATTCGGCAAAAAATCACAGCAAAGGTTTCAGGCCAATCGGAGTTACGGATCTCCATATATATACGAAACGGTGAAACAGAGCCAGAACAGAACGCATAACCAGAGAGAAACAGAGAGATAGATCCAATCTCGGAGGGGCTCTCGGCCCTCCCACGCCATGGGGGCCAAGGACCAGAGGGGAAACCCTTCTCCCATCTAGGGAGGAGGTCAAGGAAGAATAGGAAGAAGGGGGCCCCTCTCCCCCTCTCCTCCGGTGGCGCCGGAACGCCGCCGTGGCCATCATCATCATCATCATCAGCGCGATCTACACCAACACCTCCGCCATCTTCACCAACATCTCCATCACCTTCCCCCCTATATCTACAGCGGTCCACTCTCCCACAACCCGCTGTACCCTCTACTTGAACATGGCGCTTTATGCTTGATATTATTATCTAATGATGTGTTGCCATCCTATGATGTCTGAGTAGATTTTCGTTGTCCTATCGGTGGTTGATGAATTGCTATGATTTATTTAATTTGCTTGTGGTTATGTTGCTGTCCTTTGGTGCCCATCATATGAGCGTGCGCGTGGATCACACCATAGGGTTAGTTGTATGTTGATAGGACTATGTATTGGAGGGTAAGAGTGACAGAAGCTTCAACCTAGCATAGAAATTGATGCATACGGGATTGAAGGGGGACCAATATATCTTAATGCTATGGTTGGGTTTTACCTTAATGAACATTAGTAGTTGCAGATGCTTGTTAATAGTTCCAATCATAAGTGCGTAGAATTCCAAAAAAGGGATGACATGCTAGCAGTGGCCTCTCCCACATAATACTTGCTATCGGTCTAGTAAATTAGTCAATTGCTTAAGGGAAAATTTCTCAACTCCTACCACCACTTTTCCACACTCGCTATATTTACTTTAGTTGCTTCTTTACCTTAACAGCCCCTAGTTTTATTTTCGTGCTCTTTACTTTCTTGCAAGCCTTTCCGAAAACACCTACAAAGTACTTCTAGTTTCATACTTGTTCTAGGAAAAGTGAACGTCAAGCGTGCGTAGAGTTGTATCGGTGGTCGATAGAACTTGAGGGAATATTTGTTCTACCTTTAGCTTCTCGTTGGGTTCGACACTCTTACTTATTGAAAACTATTGCGATCCCCTATACTTGTGGGTTATCAAGACCTTTTCCTGGCGCCGTTGCCGGGGAGCAATAGCGTGGGGTGAATATTCTCGTGTGTGCGTGTTTGCTTTATCACTAAGTAATTTTTATTTGCTGATCTTAGTTGTTCTCTATCTTTAGTTATGGATATGGAACACGAAATACCAAAAAAATTAGGTGTACTTTCTGCTCATGGAGATGGGGAACCTCCTAAAACCCTCGATGCTGGTTATGTGAAAGATATTATGAACTACTTTAATAATCCTGAGAAAACCCGATTCAATTATGTAATGGGAGTAACGTTGGATCAACGTGAATACTTTAGGGATTACCACTTGACACAAAAAGGGAAACTATTATGGGATCAAATTCATATATTGAATTGGTATGCTAGGCAACTATGCTTGAGATATGATTATACTTGTTGCTCTAAGGTGAAGGCTCCCCACCTTCCCTTTTCATGTGAATTTAATGATAATGAAACCTTAGCTTCTTATGCTCATGGTATATATGATTACTATGATGTGGAACAAATAGAAGAATTTGTTGCTTTTAAGGGTGCTTATGAAATTGAATCTATGTTTAAAGAGTTTGAAGATTTTGATGATGTTGTTTATAGACCTGAAAATTTAGCTATCCTGAAATATTGTTATGAGAATTATGAATACAATTACGAAATTAATGCGCTTATTAAGAAAGTCTCCGCTGTTCGAGAAGAGACTAATATTTTGCAGGAATCTATGAAAGAAGAAGTTGATGAAACTGTGAGCTCATTGGATGAAAAAGATGAGGAAGAGCGCGAAGAACAAAAGGAGGAAGAGCGGATTGATCACCCGTTGCCGGGGTGCTGATCCACGGGCACCTATGGGACCGGCGGACCGGGTCCCTTTCGGTTCGGCGGGGGCGGAGGTCGTGCAAAGAGCAGATCGAGGCGAAGCACGCGAGCGATTTACCCAGGTTCGGGCCGCACGGATGCGTAAAACCCTACTCCTGCTTTCTGGTTTTGTATTGATTTCTAGCTCGGGAGCGCGGAGTGCTACAGTACACACCAGCGGCTAGCAAGACCGAGCGTGAGTGTTCGAACTGGCTCACCCCCCCCTCCCGTTGCACACGGGCCTCCTTTTATATGCTCAAGGGGTTACCGACAGGTGGCAACGAAGGTAAAGGGTAAAAATGGAAAGGTGCTGTGGTAGGCACAGCTACCTGTTACAGTGTATCATACCTAACCCTGGCGGCAGGGGACAAGGGCATTAATTGCCCGTCTGTGTCGCCTAAACAGTACCGAAAGGGACCGCTAGGGACGCCACCGTTTGCCACGATGGTTATCTTGTCAGCGCCTGCTTGCCACCGCGCTACCCTAGCTACACGGCCTCCTGCCACGTGTGCTTGGGAGGGTCCTAGAGCGACACGTTGGCGGGTGTGCTGGAGCGCGGGCACGAAGTGGGGGTTTCCCGCGGCAAGCTCCTTGCCGCGATCGTCGTCTTGTCGTGTTCGGGAGCTTGTCGCTCACCGGGCCTTGCCGGGACGCGCGGCGCGTCGCGGCAAGTTTTCTTGGTATGCCTTGGTTGGCCTTCCCGGCAAGCTCCTCTTGCCGGGGTTTTGTTTCCTTCCCGGCCAGCTTCTCTTGTCGGGGCCTTGGTTTGAGTACTTTGTTCTTGAATGGTCTTCAAAGTATCCGCGGAGGGTCTTGGCGGTCACTCGGCAAGCCTTGCCGCGGGATGCGGCGACTGCCCGTGCACAAGTTCGGGATACTAGGGTACCCCTACTCTAGTACACCGACAGGAGCCCCCGGGCCTGGGCCAGACACGGTGCCGAGCGCTGTTGGGCCAGGCCCAAAACAGTGCACGGGCACGCGCGGCCTAGGTCACGCCGCATATCTCTCCGCTTCCACCGCGCACGCCCAGAACGGCACGCGTCAAACGCGGCGTCGTGGGTGACGTGGGCGGCGTGCGCGGGGCTAAGCCCCGCGAGCATGCGTCAGGCCATGATGAAGGGGACGGTTCACGCCCTCCTCCCTAAACGGAGGTAGGCGTGGGGGCGTGGTGCATTTACTAGACGGGGCCGGTGCGCGGTTTTCGAGGCGTCCACTCCCCGCGATCATGGGGTGGGGCGAGGCCGCCTCATCCGTCGCCTCGGTTCTGCATCCCCGCCACGCGGCTCCCATGCGCTTGGGGTCGCGGACGGTGGAAGCGGGAAACTGGGCCGTCGCGAGCAGAGGCAGCGGGTCGGCCCCGACTCCCTGCTCTTCCCGTGCCTTGATTCGCTGAGCGGGGCGGCCGAGCCCCCACCTCGCTCCTTTATAAAGAGCGGGAGGGGAGCACAGAAGCCCGCACTCTCTCATCTCCTCCTTTCTTCAGCTTCTGCTCCCCTTTCTCTCATTCGCCATGGAGAAAGGGAACCCTGGCCCTTCATCGGTGGCGGCGAGGGTCGCCGCCAGACAGCGCACCCCTCCCTCTCCCGCGCCCGTGGTGGCAGAGCCAGCCATAAGGGGAAGAGGGAGGGGGCGAGGTCGTGGACGAGGTCGAGGACGAGGTCGAGGCGCTCGGGGAAGAGGCGGACGGGGCGGCGCGCCAGCTTCGCCTCCGCCGGCGGTTCCTCTCCCCACGGCGGTCCATATAGGGGACAACCCTTGCGAGTTCTTCGTCAGGCTGCGCCGGGCTCCTCGTCGTCGCCTCCGGCTTCTAGCTCCGTTTGCAAGCGCGATGGAGTTGGACCCGCCCGAGACATTGAGACTGCACATGAGCGGCTGTGGGATCAGCGGCACGCAAGTCCGCGTTGTATTCCCAGCCCCTGATGTGATGTATCTTGATCGAGGGTGGAAGATGTTCGCCCGTATCCACAGCCTGATGGAGGGGTTTACCCTCCATTTTAAGTTGATGGAGGGCGATCTCCTCTCCGTCAAGGCCTTCGGGTGCTTCGGCACTCGGGCGAAGTGCTGCGTGGACAGCTCCTCCGATAGTGAAGGCTCCCCCTCGAGCGAGAGTGACGAGGAGGAGAGCGACAGCGACAATGAGGGTAGCGGGCGGCGGGATGGCGGGTCCGACTAAGTGTCGGGCGCTGCTTCGTGCGGCACCGGTGACCCCATCATCCGTTTCGCCGGCTCCTTGAACTCCCCGGGGTCGTCTCCTTGGGCGGCTGGCGTAGGGAGGCTGCGGAAGGGGAAGAGGGCTGGCGACAAGGCCGTCAAGTCGGAGTACGAGGGCGTGGTGCGCTCGACAGCGTGCTGACGTCCTGCCGCCCCGTCTTCGAGCCCCGCTTCCAGCGCCGCCATCACCGTCCAGCCTTCGGACGGCCCCCGGGATGTTCTCTTGGTGTCTTCTGGCACCCGTAGCTCGCCTAGGCGCCCCTTTTGCCCTTTTCGCCTCCTTGACCTACCTCCTGAAGAGAGGGACAGGAAAGGGATTACGGGCATCTTATCTTTTTAATTTGTAAGCCTTTGGGCCTTAGCTGCATCTAAAACTTGTAATCCTCTCTTTCATGTTTTTCATCCTCTATGGACTGTACCTGAGTGGGATGTTTTTTAATGAAAAGGGGATGCTTGCCGGGTTATTTGTCTCGCGGGCTGAACCCACGCCAAGGAGCAAATCCTTGGTATCCCTCGGACAGACATTTCATCTCCCGGCAACAGGCCCTGCCGCCTTCCCACGTCGCTCGACCTTTCTCACGCTTTTGACGGAGGCGGGAACGAGGTGGGTGCGGCCTCCTCGTTTCATCCCTTTGCTGCCGCGACTACGACCAAACTTGGCCCCGGGAATGAGCCCCAGGGCCTAGAGTTGAGGGAGCACGGCAGTTTTTGGGAAGAAACGCGGTTTCGCATTCCCCAGTCCATAAGAGGATGCATGATGAGGGACGAAAGACTTATCTGATATCGCAGCCCCCGGCAACTCTGGCTTGCCGTGGATGAATCTTGGTACTCGCAGCCCCCAGCAACACTGGCTTGCCGGGGCCCAGGTGCCGGCGCGCCCTTCTTCTCCTTTTCGTCCTCAAGCGGTCTGGCCAGGATATGCGAGCCCTGCGAACGAAAGGAAAGCAAAGGGGCGGACACTCGACCTCTAAGCTAGGGGTTAGCCGCTGTTAGGCACTATCAACCCTAACCAAGGACGAGACTCGACCTAGCATGCATGCTATAACCCCGGGGTGTCAGTGCTTCATTTACTTGTGCTCAGGGTCTGCGCCTGGCTTTGTACAAAGGATTACATGCAACAGCGGCAAGACTTGTACAAAAGGGTGGTTGCCGGACAGGGTCCGACAACCGCGCCTTACGGGTAAAACTTACGAAGATGCTCGATGTTCCAGGAGTTGCTCACCGGAATGCCATCTTCGGTCTCAAGGCGGACAGCGCCAGGCCTAGTGACTCGTTTCACCCGGTAAGGGCCTTCCCACTTCGGTGTCAACTTGTTGGAATTCTTGGCAGACTGAACGCGCCGAAGAACAAGGTCGCCTTCCTCGAGACTTCTGGCGTTAACTTTGCGGCTATGGTAGCGGCGCAAAGCTTGCTGGTAGCGAGCAACTCGCACAGCAGCCTGAAGACGGTCTTCCTCAAGGAGCAGCGCGTCATCTTGTCGCAGCCGCTCTTGCTCAAGCTCATCATAAGCGAGCACTCGAGGTGACCCGTATACGAGTTTCGTGGGGATAACTACCTCTGCTCCATAGACTAGAGCAAAAGGTGTCTGTCCAGTGGCTTGATTTGGCGTCGTTCTGATCGACCAAAGAACCACCGGCAGCTCCTCGATCCAGTTTCTTCCGCACTTGTGCAGCCTGTCAAAAGTTCTGGTCTTGAGCCCGCGCAGCACTTCAACATTTGCCCTCTCCGCTTGACCGTTGCTTCTCGGGTGAGCAACAGAAGCGAAGCAGGCCTTGGCGCCAAGATCTTGGACGTACTGCGTGAAGGTGCGGCTCGTAAATTGCGTGCCGTTGTCGGTGATTATCCTGTTAGGGATCCCGAAGCGGCAAACAATCGACCTGGAGAACTTGACGGCTGACTGTGCGGTCACCTTCCTCACTGGTTCCACTTCCGGCCACTTTGTGAACTTGTCGATTGCAACGTACAAGTACTCAAAGCCCCCGACAGCTCGGGGAAAGGGGCCGAGGATGTCGAGCCCCCAGACCGAAAATGGCCAGGATAAAGGGATCGTCTGGAGAGCTTGAGCTGGCTGGTGTATCTGCTTGGAATGGAACTGGCACGCTTCACACTTGGTTACTTGTGCAGTTGCATCTTGGAGGGCTGTTGGCCAGAAGAAACCTTGCCGGAATGCTTTGCCGACAAGTGCTCTTGCGCCAATGTGGTGACCACATATGCCTCCGTGTATCTCTGCCAACAGCTTTTGTCCGTCTTCCTGGTGAATACACTTCAATTTCACACCGTTGAGTCTTCTTCTGTACAGTGTCTTGTCGACAAACTGGTACATACTTGACTGTCGGGCTACTCTTTCCGCTTCTTCTTGCTCTTCGGGAAGTTCTCCTGTCTGAAGGAAACGGACAATCTGCTGCGCCCATGTTGGAGCTTGTGGCTCGACAACAAGGACTAAAGGCAACTCTGCTACTGCGGGAACATCCGCTTCTACGGCAAGAACCTGCGGCTCTGCCAGAGCTGGACGTTCCCCGACAAGCTTGCCGGGGCAAAACTTGTCGGGAGCTTCTGCTTCAACGGAACAAACCCTAGGGCTTGCCGGAGCATCTTGCTCCTCAGCGCTCTTGGTGTTGTTCTCAGCTGCTGCGGGAACATCCGCTTCTACGGCGAGAAGCTGTGTCTCTGCCGGAGCTTGACGTTCCCCGACAAGCTTGCCGGGAGCTTCTGCTTCAACGGAACAAACCCTAGGGCTTGCCGGAGCAGAATGCTCCTCAGTGCCTTCGACGTTGATCTTAGGGACCTTCTTGGAGGCGGCTTCAGGAAGCTCTGCCGGCAAATAGTCACCAGAAATCAACTTCCTTTTCTTGCTCTGTCCAGTTGATGGTGTTACGGACGGTTGAGTCAGCTTGAGCACAAAGATTCCTGGTTGCACAGGTAGCTTAAGTGCGGCACACTTTGACAGGCCATCTACAATGGCGTTGTGAGCTCTTGGAACATGCTCCATTTGTAGGCCGTCAAAGTGCTCTTCTAGCTTTCTCACTTCGTCAACGTAAGCTTCCATCAACGGACTCCGATAACTCTTGTTTACTTGGCGGACGACAAGCTGTGAGTCACCCCTGACAATGAGCTTCTTGATCCCAAGGTCTGCCGCCATCCTGAGACCGGCAAGCAATCCCTCATACTCTGCAGTATTGTTTGTTGCTTGCTCCTTGGGGAAGTGCATCTGGACTACGTACTTGAGGTGCTCACCGGTGGGTGCGACAAGCAGCACGCCAGCGCCGGCGCCTTGCAGCGAAAAGGCACCATCAAAGTACATCAGCCACTCTTTGCTTGCTTCCTTGTCGGGGATGCTCGTTTCTGGAATTTCTTCATCTGGTGTTGGCGTCCATTCTGCTATGAATTCTGCCAATGCTCTGCTCTGGATAGTTGAAGTGCTTTCAAACTTGAGGCCAAAGCTTGATAGTTCCAGTGCCCACTCAACAATCCTGCCTGTCGCTTCTGGATTCTGCAGTATCCTCTTCAGCGGAAAGCGAGTGACAACTGTGATCTCATGTGCTTGAAAGTAATGGCGTAGCTTTCTCGAGGCCATGAGAAGGCCGAAAAGCAATTTATGCACACCAGAGTACCTTGACCTAGCCCCCTGCAGAAGGGAACTGATAAAGTAAACTGGGCGCTGCACCATCTTCTTGTGTATCTCGTCGTGTATCTGCGCAGATCCATCCTTGTCGGGACCAGAGCTTGTCGGGGAAGCTCCCTGCTTGTCGCTGGATGCGCTTGCCGCGGTTGCTGGCTCATCATCTGCCTCCCTCTCTGCTACTAACGCAGCACTAACCACTTGATTGGTTGCCGCTATGTACAGCAGCAACTTCTCTTGTGGTTTAGGTGCGACAAGTATTGGAGGGGAGGACAGGTATCTCTTCAGGTTTTGCAGCGCAGCCTCCGCTTCCGGAGTCCATTTCATTGGACCTGCCTTTTTCAATAATTTGAAATACGGCAGGGCGCGCTCAGCAGACCGAGAGATAAACCTGCTGAGAGCAGCCACGCAACCGGCAAGTTTCTGTACATCCTTGACGCGCTTTGGTGCTTCAATCTGCTCAATGGCCTTGATCTTGTCGGGATTGGCTTCAATTCCCCGCTGAGACACGAAGAACCCGAGAAGCTTGCCGGAGGGAACTCCAAACACACACTTCTCTGGGTTGAGCTTGAGGCTGATCTTGCGCAGATTTGCAAAGGTCTCGTCTAAATCTTGAATCAGGGTTGCTCTGTCCTTGCTCTTGACCACTATATCATCCATGTAGGCTTCCACATTTCTGTGTATTTGTGGCTCAAGAGCAACATGGACTACTCTTGCAAATGTCGAACCAGCATTTTTTAATCCGAAAGGCATCCGTACGAAACAGTACGTGCCACATGGAGTAATAAATGCAGTCTTCTCCTCATCCTCTTCTGCCATGAAGATCTGATGATATCCTGAGTATGCGTCAAGAAATGAAAGCAAATCACATCCGGCTGTGGAGTCAACAATCTGGTCAATGCGCGGCAAAGGAAATGGGTCTTTGGGACAAGCTTTGTTAACATCGGTAAAATCGATACAAAGTCTCCATTTCCCGTTTGCCTTGCGCACGACTACAGGATTGGCCAACCACGTGGGATGGAGCACTCCTCTGACAAGGCCTGCTGCTTCCAGTTTCTTGATCTCTTCTGCAATGAATTCTTGGCGCTCCACTGCCTGCTTCCTGACTTTCTGCTTGACGGGCCGCGCATGGGGACAAATGGCAAGGTGGTGCTCAATCACTTTCCTGGGAACACCGGGGATGTCAGACGGCTGCCATGCAAACACGTGGACATTCGCCCGCAGGAAAGTAACGAGCGCGCTTTCCTATTTAGGGTCGAGCGTGGCACTGATGGTGAAGGTACCACCAGTGCCGTCCTCCTTGGCGGATACCTTCTTCGTCTCTGGCGGAGCTGCCATCGTCTTCTTGCACTTGCCGATGGAGCTCGATGGTGCGTCCTCGACGGCAGCGCAGCACTCCGAAGAGGTGCGCTTGCCGGAGTGGGCATCAGAACTCTTGCCGGACTTGGTCTTCTTCCCCCCGGGAGCTTCAGCGGCAAGTGGATTGCGATCTGCCGTGGCTGCTGCTTCCCGGTAGATCTTGTCGGCACAGATAAGAGCATCCTTCTTGTCGCCAGGGATAGAAATGACGCTTATCGGGCCTGGCATCTTCAGCATGTTATATGTGTAGTGAGAGGCTGCCATGAATTTGGCAAGTGCTGGTCGGCCAAGTATCCCATTGTAAGGCAATGGAATATCGGCAACGTCAAATGTGACCCTCTCAGTCCTGAAGTTCAGCTCGCTGCCAAATGTTACTGGCAACGTGACTTTCCCCTTCGGCTTGCTCCTTCCCGGGTTGATTCCTTGGAATGTGCCGGTCTCTTCGAGCTCGCTGTTAGGGATTTGGAGTTTCTGGAGTACAGCGGAGGAGATCAGGTTCAAGCCGGCCCCGCCGTCAACTAACATCTTACTGACCTTGATGTTGCGGATAGTTGGTGAAACCAAAATCGGCAGGCACCCGACCGCAGTTGTGCGATCAGGGTGGTCCTCAATGTCAAAGATGATAGGCGTGCTGGACCATTTCAGAAGCTTGCGCGATTCGACAGGTGGTTCCGCTGCATTGACTTCCCGCGCCCACTGCTTGAGTTGGCGGTGTGAAGTGTGCAGAGAAGCACCGCCGTCAACGCACAAGACTTCTGTGGCTTTCTGAAACTCCCGTTCACTGGTCTCAACATCATCCATGTCTTCGTCGTCGTCATCTTCATCGTTGTCGCGGCCGCGGGGAGGCCTGTCTCCTTGCCGCTGCTTGGCCTTGCCGCGGTGTCCTCCCCGTCCGGCGCGCTTCTTGCCGGATTCTCCAGCACCCCCTTGGGCCCTCTCCTTGTCGCGCCGCTCGTACTCAGCTTTTTGCTGCTGGACAAGCTGCTCGACTTTCTTGCAGCTTTGGAGGTCATGGCCCTTGGTGCGGTGAATCTTGCAGTATTGGTTGTCGGAGCCGTCCTGCTTGTCGGCGGCCGCCACAGCTTGGCAGTTGGTGCATGCGGCAACCTCCTTGCCGGAGCTACTGACCTTGGCTCGCTTGGCGCCGCCGTCGCTGCCGGACTGCTCAACGACCAGCACCTCTTTGTTCTGCTTCTTCCTGTTGTTGTGCCGCCGGTTTTTCTTTGCCGGGGCGGCATCCTCGCTGTCAGATCCCCCTGCTCCAGTGCTTTCTCTGGGGAATTTCCTCCCTTCCTCAGCGCGTGCACACTTGTCGGCCAGGGCATATAGCTCGCTGACGTCCCGAATCTTGCACATCGCCATCTCCTCCCGCATCCTGCGGTTACGCACGTTCTGATGGAACGCACTGATTACCGCGGCAGGGTGGATATTTGGGATGTTGTGCTGTACACGGCTGAACCTCTGGATATACTTGCGCAGGGGCTCCCCTTCCTTCTGGACGAGCAGGTGAAGGTCACTCTCTTGGCCTTGAGGTTTGTGGCCGCCTGTGAAGGCGCCAACAAACTGATGGCACAGGTCTGCCCAGGAGGATATGGAGTTGTCCGGCAAGTGCATGAGCCAGGACCTGACGTTGGGCTTAAGCACCAGCGGGAAGTAGTTGGCAAGGATCTTGTCGTCCCGTCCCCCAGCAGCCTGCACCGTGATGGTGCAGATGCTGAGGAACTCCGACGGATGCGACTTGCCGTCGTACTTCTCCGGCACGCCCGGCTTGAAATTTTTCGTGCTGGGCCACTGGACTTGCCGCAGCTCAGGAGTAAACGCAGGGCAACCTATCGCGTACGGCAAGTCGCCTGGTTCCCCTGCCACATGCATGTCGACAGAGGGCCCAGCGCGCTGGTCTGATTGACGCCGCGCTTCTCTTCGCCGCTCGATGCGAGTACGAGCGTCCTCTTGCTGTCGTTCTTGAAGAACTTGGCGTTGATCGCGACGAGCTCGCGGATCTGACGATGCGGTGGAGTCACTGTCGAGGTGGATCCGGCGAGTCGGCGATCTCGGCCTTCGGGGTGGAGAGTGCACGGTGGTCGTACCCTCACCAGTCTTGTCGCCACCGGCTCGCGCCTGGCTAACTTGCCGCGGCTGAGACGTGCTCGGCTGCCATGGAGTGTCGCCGTTGGCGAAGCCGATGAGACTCTGGATAGTGGCTCTCCAGTCGTCGATCTTGTCCGCCGCTGGAGGGTAGTCTAGGAGCAGCTGAGCTCGCGCCAAAGCTTCTGCTGCGGTGGCGGGTGGCGGTGGCGAACGGTGCGAGAAGCGGGATATGCTCGGACTTCTAACTACGTTAGAAGGAGCAGTATCTCGTCCAGGCGACCGTGTCTCGCTCGCGCCAGCAGGTTGACGTGCATGGTGGTCCTGAGCGCTCCGAGATCCACCAGCTCGATCTTGATCTAGCAAACGCATGGTACCGTGAGTACCATGGCGCTGCCGGTCCCGCGCCTCCTGAGATGGGCGCGGTGCATGCACGGACGCCGAGGTCTTGGAGTGTGCCCAGTCATTGTGGGAGCCGGCTACGCCGCAGATGGGCAGCGCAGCCTTGTCCTGGGACCTGGCAGCACCGTGGGTTCCCTCGTCGACGCGTGTCCTTCCGCCGATGCCTGCCCCACCAACCGTTTGCTCCGGCGGTGGCTGGCTCGGCGCGGACGGAGCAGCTGCCTCCGAAACTTTCTTCTTCGGGGGCATGTTGATGAAGATGATGAAGATCTAGCTCGCGAGAACGCCGGATCTGGTTCACACAACTTCGACGCCCCCTACCTGGCGCGCCAAAGATGCCGGGGTGCTGATCCACGGGCACCTATGGGACCGGCGGACCGGGTCCCTTTCGGTTCGGCGGGGGCGGAGGTCGTGCAAAGAGCAGATCGAGGCAAAGCACGCGAGCGATTTACCCAGGTTCGGGCCGCACGAATGCGTAAAACCCTACTCCTTCTTTGTGGTTTTGTATTGATTTCTAGCTCGGGAGCGCGGAGTGCTACAGTACACACCAGCGGCTAGCAAGACCGAGCGTGAGTGTTCGGACTGGCTCACCCCCCTCCCGTTGCACAGGGGCCTCCTTTTATATGCTCAAGGGGTTACCGACAGGTGGCAACGGAGGTAAAGGGTAAAAATGGAAAGGTGCTGTGGTAGGCACAGCTACCTGTTACAGTGTATCATACCTAACCCTGGCGGCAGGGGACAAGGGCATTACTTGCCCGTCTGTGCCGCCTAAACAGTACCGAAAGGGACCGCTAGGGACACCACCGTTTGCCACGATGGTTATCTTGTCAGCGCCTGCTTGCCACCGCGCACCCCTAGCTGCACGGCCTCCTGCCACGTGTGCTTGGGAGGGCCCTAGAGCGACACGTTGGCGGGTGTGCTGGAGCGCGGGCACGAAGTGGGGGTTTCCCGCGGCAAGCTCCTTGCCGCGGTCGTCGTCTTGTCGTGTTCGGGAGCTTGTCGCTCACCGGGCCTTGCCGGGACGCGCGGCGCGTTGTGGCAAGTTTTCTTGGTATGCCTTGGTTGGCCTTCCCGGCATGCTCCTCTTGCCAGGGTTTTGTTTCCTTCCCGGCCAGCTTCTCTTGCCGGGGCCTTGGTTTGAGTACTTTGTTCTTGAATGGTCTTCAAAGTATCCGCGGAGGGTCTTGGCGGTCACTCGGCAAGCCTTGCCGCGGGATGCTGCGACTGCCCGTGCACAAGTTCGGGATACTAGGGTACCCCTACTCTAGTACACCGACACCTGTGCCCACCTTTTAATGAGAGTAACTCTTCAACTCATACATTGTTTAATTCCCCTTCATGCTTACCGAAGGATGAATGCTATGATAATTGCTATGATCCCGTCGATTCTTTTGAAATATCCCTTGTTGATGATGCTTGCTATGCTTGTGGCCAAGATGCCAATATGAATTATGCTTATGGAGATGAACTTGCTATAGTTCCTTATGTTAAACATGAAATTGTTGCTATTGCACCCACGCATGATAGTCCTATTATCTTTTTGAATTCTCCCGACTATACTATATCGGAGAAGTTTGCACTTATTAAGGATTATATTGATGGGTTGCCTTTTACCGTTGCACATGATGATTTTGATGAATATAATATGCATGTGCTTGCAATTATTATGAGAGAGGAACTATATCTCCACCTCTCTATGTTTCCAATATGATAAAATTGCAAGAAACTATTTATACTATGCATTGGCCTTTACTTTGTGTGCATGATTTGTTCTTTTATGACATGTTGATGCATAGGAAGAGAGTTAGACTTCGCTGTTACATGATATATGTTAATTTGTGCTCACTACTAAATTCCAAATCATTGTTAATTAAAATTGGCTTTGATATACCTTGGGATCCGGGTGGATCCAATACTTGAGCACTATATGCCTAGCTTAATGGCTTTAAAGAAAGCGCTGCCAGGGAGACAACCCAGAAGTTTTAGGGAGTCATTTATTTCGGTTGAGTGCTTTCATATAGTTTTAAAACAACAAAAATAAAGAGGGGAACCCAAAAGTTTTTCAAAAAGGAAAGCGAAAGTGAGAAAGACAAGCATTGTTGAAGTGGGAGCTAGCCTTGAACTTTGTTCATGCTCACAGAAACTTTGTGAATCTTGATTACAGAAACTTTTCAATAAAAATAATTATCCCCTTGTACAATTCCATTGTATTATAAAAATAGTGTGCCAAGATTTGCCTTTAGGATATTTACATTTGCTTGATGGTTTGTACGGTGCATGAAAGAAACTTTGGCTGTAGTGCGCGATTTTACATTTTTAGCTGCAACGTGAAATGGTTCTGATTCTTTTTGCTCTGTATTCCTTTACAAATTTTTTATTTTTCCTAATTTGCGTAGATTTTTTCAAGTATCATAAGTATGGCGAATGTTCAAATTATTACAGACTGTTCTGTTTTAGACAGATTCTGTTTTTGATGCATAGTTTGCTTGTTTTGATGAAACTATCGATTCATATTAGTGGATTAAGCCATGAAGAAGTTATATTACAGTAGACACAATGCAAAAATAAAATATGAATTGGTTTGCAACAGTACTTAGAGTAGTGATTTGCTTTATTATACTAACGGATCTTACCGAGTCTTCTGTTGAAGTTTTGTGTGGATGAAGTGTTCGATGATTGAGAAGGTTTCGATGTGAGAAGAAGGAAGAGAGGCAAGAGCTCAAGCTTGGGGATTCCCGAGGCACCCCAAGTAAATATTCAAGGAGACTCAAGCGTCTAAGCTTCGGGATGCTGGGGAGGCATCCCCTCTTTCTTCAACAAATATCGGTATGTTTTCGGATTCGTTTCGTTCATGCGAGATGTGCAAGTCTTGGAGCGTCTTTTGCATTTAAGTTTTTATTTTTCTTTTTTATGCACCATGCTGGTATGAGATAGTCCTCGGTTGATTTATAGAATGCTCTTTGCACTTCACTTATATTTTTTGAGTATGGCTTTATAGAATGCTTCATGTGCTTCACTTATATCATTTGAAGTTTGGATTGCCTGTTTCTCTTTACTTAGACAACCGCCATTTACAGAATGCTCTTTTGCTTCACTTATATTTGTTAGAGCACGGGCATATCTTTTGTAGAAAGAATTAAACTCTCTTGTTTCACTTATATCTATTTAGAGAGATGACAAGAACTGGTCATTCACATGGTTAGTCATAAAATCCTACATAAACTTGTAGATCGCTGAATATGATATGTTTGATTCCTTGCAATTGTTTTGAGATATGGAGATGGTGATATTAGAGTCATGCTAGTTGAGTAGTTGTGAATTTGAGAGATACTTGTGTTGAAGTTTGTGATTCCCATAGCGTGCACGTATGGTGAACCGTTATGTGATGAAATCGGAGCATGATTTATTTATTGATTGCCTTCCTTATGAGTGGCGGTCGGGGACGAGCGATGGTCTTTTCCTACCAATCTATCCCCCTAGGAGCATGCACGTAATACTTTGCTTTGATAACTTTTAGATTTTTGCAATAAGTATATGAGTTCTTTATGACTAATGTTGAGTCCATGGATTATACGCACTCTCACCCTTCCACCCTTGCTAGCCTCTCTAGTACTGCGCACGTTTCGCCGGTACCATAAACCCACCATTTACCTTCCTCAAAACAGCCACCATACCTACCTATTATGTCATTTCCGTAGTCATTCCGAGATATATTGCCATGCAACTTTCCACCGTTCCGTTTATTATGACACGCTTCATCATTGTCATATTGCTTCGCATGATCATGTAGTTGACATCGTATTTGTGGCAAAGCCACCGTTCATAATTCTTTCATACATGTCACTCATGCATCATTGCACATCCCGGTACACCGCCGGAGGCATTCATATAGAGTCATATCTTGTTCTAAGTATCGAGTTGTAACTATTGAGTTGTAAGTAAATAAAAGTGTGATGATCATCATTATTAGAGCATTGCCCCAGTGAGGAAAGGATGATGGAGACTATGATTCCCCCATAGAGTCGGGATGAGACTCCGGACTTTACAAAAAAAGAGGCCAAAGAAGCCCAAATAAAAAAAAGAGAGGCCAAAGAAGCCCACCAAAAAAAGGAGAGAAAATAAAAAAATGAGAGAAAAAGAGAGAAGGGGCAATGTTACAATCCTTTTACCACACTTGTGCTTCAGAGTAGCACCATGTTCTTCATAGAGAGAGTATCCTATGCTTTCACTTTAATATACTAGTGGGAATTTTCATTATAGAACTTGGCTTGTATATTCCAATGATGGGCTTCCTCAAACGCCCGAGGTCTTCATGAGCAAGCAAGTTGGATGCACACCCACTTAGTTTCCAGTTTGAGCTTTCATACACTTATAGCTCTTAGTGCATCCGTTACATGGCAATCCCTACTCCTCACATTGATATCTATTAATAGGCATCTCCATAGCCCGTTGATACGTCTAGTTGATGTGAGACTTTCTCCTTTTTTGTCTTCTCCACATAACCCCCACCATCATATTCTATTCCACCTAAAGTGCTATGTCCATGGCTCATGCTCATGTATTGCGTGAAAGTTGAAAAGGTTTCAGAACGTCAAAAGTATGAAACAATTTCTTGGCTTGTCATCGGGGTTGTGCATGATGTAAATATTTTGTGTGGTGAAGATGGAGCATAGCCAGACTATATGATTTTGTAGGGATGAGCTTTCTTCGGCTATGTTATTTCAATAAGACATAATTGCTTGGTTGGTATGCTTGAAATATTATTGTCTTTATGTCAAAAGATAGATTATTGCTTTGAATCACTCGTGTCTTAATATTAATGCCATGATTAGACATATGATCAAGATTATGCTAGGTAGCATTCCACATCAAAAATTATCTTTTTTATCATTTACCTACTCGAGGACGAGCAGGAATTAAGCTTGGGGATGCTGATACGTCTCCCTTGTATCTATAATTTTTGATTGTTCCATGCCAATATTATTCAATTTCCATATACTTTTTGGCAACTTTTTATATTATTTTTGGGACTAACATATTGATCCAGTGCCTAGTGCCAGTTCCTGTCTGTTGCATGTTTTTGGTTTCGCAGAATATCCATATCAAACGGAGTCCAAACGGGATAAAATCGGACGGAGCTCATTTAGGAACATATGGAAAATTCGGAAGGAAAATCAACGCGAACCAGTGTCCGAGGTGGTCACGAGGCAGCGGGCCCCCCCCTTAGGGCGCGCCCCTACCCTCGTGAGCCCACCGTAAGGCGGTTGACGCTCTTCTTTTGCCACAAGAAAGCTAATATTTGGCAAAAAATCACAGCAAAGGTTTCAGGCCAATCGGAGTTATGGATCTCCATATATATACGAAACGGTGAAACAGAGCCAGAACAGAACGCATAACCAGAGAGAAACAGAGAGATAGATCCAATCTCGGAGGGGCTCTCGCCCCTCCCATGCCATGGAGGCCAAGGACCAGAGGGGAAACCCTTCTCCCATCTAGGGAGGAGGTCAAGGAAGAAGAGGAAGAAGGGGGCCCCTCTCCCCCTCTCCTCCGGTGGCGCCGGAACGCCGCCGTGGCCATCATCATCATCACCGCGATCTACACCAACACCTCCGCCATCTTCACCAACATCTCCATCACCTTCCCCCCTCTATATACAGCGGTCCACTCTCCCTCAACTCGCTGTACCCTCTACTTGAACATGGTGCTTTATGCTTCATATTATTATCTAATGATGTGTTGCCATCCTATGATGTCTGAGTAGATTTTCTTTGTCCTATCAGTGGTTGATGAATTGCTATGATTGATTTAATTTTCTTGTGGTTATGTTGCTGTCCTTTGGTGCCCATCATATGAGCGCGTGCGTGGATCACACCATAGGGTTAGTTTTATGTTGATAGGACTATGTATTGGAGGGCAAGAGTGACAGAAGCTTCAACCTAGCATAGCAATTGATGCATACAGGATTGAAGGGGGACCAATATATCTTAATGCTATGGTTGGGTTTTACCTTAGGGTGTGTTATGATCATAACCAAAACAGACCATACCAAAATTTTGGCTTGCCCACAGAATTTGGTGGTCTTTTGGATTGTTGCCAAATAATTGGCTCGCCAAAGCTAGCTGCCGCAAGCCCGTGTAATTTCAGCCAACTAGCAGGCGAGCCGTTGGCGCAGCGAAGCTCCACCAAAAAATTGGCATCACGCCCTGCCCTCTCTGCCACGGTGGGTCCCAGGTGCTTTCTAATTTTTTTTATTACTATATAACTGGTGCATGCAGTAAGGCAGCCCATTCTTTTGGATTAGTTAATTAGTGGGCTCATAGACCATTTGCATGTGCATGTACTACGGCAAGAAAATTGGACTGTCCTATGGACACAATCCAAACAATGTTAGCTTACCAAAATTTTGGTCACGCCTTTGCATTGGTCACACCAAAACTTTGGTAGGGTTACTTGGGGCTTAAACCAAACAGACCCTTAATGAACATTAGTAGTTGTGGATGCTTGCTAATAGTTCCAATCATAAGTGCATAGAATTCCAAGTAAGGGATGACATGCTAGCAGTGGCCTCTCCCACATAATACTTGCTATCGGTCTAGTAAAGTAGTCAATTGCTTAAGGGACAATTTCGCAACTCCTACCACCACTTTTCCACACTCGCTATATTTACTTTAGTTGCTTCTTTACCTTAACAGCCCCTAGTTTTATTTTCGCGCTCTTTACTTTCTTGCAAGCCTTTCCGAAAACACCTACAAAGTACTTCTAGTTTCATACTTGTTCTAGGAAAAGTGAACGTCAAGCGTGCGTAGAGTTGTATCGGTGGTCGATAGAACTTGAGGGAATATTTGTTCTACCTTTAGCTCCTCGTTGGGTTCGACACTCTTACTTATCGAAAACTGCTGCGATCCCCTATACTTGTGGGTTATCATCTACCCCTGACACTTGGCATCCTTATCGACAGGATTTACACTACTGTCGATAGGGGTAGACTAGTAACTTCAATCAGACGTGACACGACGGCCTCTGAGCCCATTCAGACACGGTGGGCGCTAAACGTGGGTGGCAAAACACATTTGATTCAAGCTCGTCCGAAAGACATGTGTCTCTTCCTCCATTTCCCCATTCATACACGGTGGGCGGCAAAACAAACTCTCCTCGTCCGAAATCGTTGTAGGCTTATATTTTAAATAGGGGCAGATGTGTAACTTCCATCAGACGTGACACAACCGCCCTACCTGTCAGCCCCGTTCATACACCGTGGGCGCCAACCGTGGGCGGCAAAACACCCTCTCCTTGCCCAAAATCGATGTAGGCTAATATTTTAAATAGGGGCAGATGTGTAACTTCCATCAGACGTGACACAACCGCCCTACCTGTCAGCCCCGTTCATACACCGTGGGCGCCAACCGTGGGCGGCAAAACACCCTCTCCTCGCCCGGAATAGTTACCGGCAAATATTTGGGAGATGCGAGATTGCCATCCTATTCCCAACCGACGTGATGTGCGAAATTTTAAACGGGGGATAAGTTCGTAACTTTCCCCCATTTTAGAGAAGCGCGTCCCAAAGTTTGAGATCCCCCCTCCCCTCCATTTCCCCATTCATACACCATCGGCGGCATGACAACCTCTGCACTACGGCCAGCCTCCTCCGTCCGCCACCCCATCCTCCACCTTGCCGGAGCCGCTACCCCTGCCCCGTCGTCCACTGCAAGAGATGGACGTCTCTCATCCACGGCGCTAGACCAGGATCCTTTCATCGCCTCCTCTCGCTTCATCGGCATCATCTTCCACCTTACCGTTGCCGCTCCTACGACCGCCTCATCCACGACAACAGGATATATCCCCCGACCTGGCCGTCTGCCGTCTAAAGTCTTCTTCCCCGCCGCCGACAGCCATCGCACCTGCAGCACCCTCAACGTATCAGCATAGGCCTACACGGCGTCGCAAGAGAGGTGTTACTCTTCCATATGTGCTTAAGTTACTGATCTCACCCGGAAAATAGATCGTAATTTGTACTGTACTTCTCTTGTCCGTACCAAATCATAGTGGCTAGTTGAAAGAAAACATTGGTTGCGAAGTAGATTTGTCCGGTTTGCACCTTCAGATCCGCCATGGCACGGGCACTATACTCGTAAAGCTTATGGTTTCCCCCCTTTATATTCACTACTATCATCGTAGGTGCTTCACGTCGTGCTAGCCCTGCTCCTCAAGACCTCAACCCAAAGCTTACGTGTTGAAATACGAATCTGATATGATGCTCATATCACTAAAATAGAGAATGTTTAATTGGTCACCTAATGTTCCTATATTCGTTTCGAAAAGCATGTGCGCCACCCACTGGTCCAGCTAGTTCCACTTACCTGATTTTTCTCTTGATGCTTAGGGTTTTCCCCTTTTATCTACTCTACTATGATCTACGTAGGTGCTTTCTGTCGTACTAGCATTACTCCACCCTTCAAGCTAAACAACACAACACTCAGAATTCGAAAGCTTAGTTGTTCAAATATGATTGTGATATGATACTGATATTAGTTAACCGACACATTTAATTGGTTAGCTAAAGGTCCCACTTGAATTTCCAAATGCATGTCGCGACATATAGAGAGACAACATAATTGCATTTCTTTGTCACTTGTTGACCATACTTTCTTGTCCATACCAAATCTTAGTTGTTATTTCAAAGCAAACATCGGTTACTAACTACCCTTTGCACGTTTGCAGCTTCAGATCTGCCATCCACTGCCACGGTCAACACTGTACTCATCATGCTTATGTTTTCCCCATTTTATGATGACCACAATCAGCCTACGTGGTTTGTGTCGTAATAGCACTGCTCCACCCATCGAGCTAAACAAGCTTAGTTGTACAAATTCATATCTGATATTATTGTTGATATTAGTAAAACTGAGAGATGTTTAATTGATTAGCTAAATGTTCCTACTTTAGTTTCGAAATGCATGTGAACCACATATGGAGAGACCAGAAAGAATAGTATTTCTCTGTGTGCTCTGGTTCATCATGGGTGGCCAACCGACATTGTATTAAAAGACTTGTAATATCTTCAATCTGCTTGCTCTTCTGCTCTTCTTTAAGATGACACTCTTCTCTTGCGGTCGACTGGTCAGGTTGAGTTGTTCTCCCTTAGTATATTTTGAATCTGTGAGGTCAGGTCGACTTGTTCTTCTTTACTATATGTTGAAGCTATCATCTGCGAAGTGTCATCACTTCTGGAGCTCTCATATTTTGAGTAGTAGGCCACATTATATTAATGCACACAACATATTACTGCATGCATGGCATCTTTTAAAAGAATTGCAGAGATAGCACAAAGGGGTTTACAGGGAGGCAGTATTGGATTAGAATCACTTCTGCATTACAAAGAAAATCTCACTTGTCTTTATGTTTTCATGCATGTCAGATATTGAACATTATCAAAATGAATATGAGAATGGGCGCACGAGAGGAATATTGCGGAATGATCCACTGCCTAGCAAACTTGGCATGGTGGAGGATGGCCTATCTTATTCACCCATCAAGGTGCTTGCTCTAACTTTGCAAAGTTGTATTGGTCGCACATATTTTCCTTCTGACCTCTTGCATTACTTCTACTTTGTTACACCATCTGCTTAGTTTAAGCATCATATATGAGTATATGTCATACCTATCCATTTTCTGTACCTATTCCATGTGTCGTCACACCATGTTTTTCCAGTCAAATGTTGTTCTTTCGTAATAGGTGTCCAAAAGGAAGAGGGTGAGTGCAGGTCGTCAAGGAGTACAAACTAGGTATTTGGAATAGGTAGTGATACCTGTTAAATCAGATAGATCAGCAGCCATAGAAAACACAGGCCCAACTGTACCACACTTTACCCCTACTCCAGTGGCCAAACCCCTATTAGAACTGCTGGGAGCCCAGCGTCAGGTACTGTCTATGATATCAATTCAAAATTTGAACTCCTAAATTTCTGCTTGTGCCTTACCTTCTCTCTTGTATGAAAACTAATTTCAGATGAATCTCCTTGCTCAAAGGATCATACGATCTCAAAACAATAATGGGCTCTGCATTGCTCTTGTCAGTACCTCTCTCCCTTTTGCCTTGTAACGCTGTACTTAATTAATTGTTATTTGATTATGTATCATCAGTCTGCACCTGAGCTTCATTATCCTCTGTTTCTTCCAATATTATTTGATCTATATTTACTCTTTGCAAAATGTAGAATAATGGCAACGCTTATAAAGAATTTTCTTTGGGGAATTTATTGAATTATCCTTCCATCAACATGGAGAAGGGCTTTGTCCAGCCCGTGTTAACATTGAATGTAAGTTCATCCTTCTCAAGCCTTGAAACTTTGTTCTAGTATAGATTTGGATAGGCATCATTTCCTCCACTATTGTTTTCTTTGCTGTTTACATCTAATTGGATGTTCGCAACAACTACCAGTTTCAAATTGTAGTTGTAAAAACATGTTCCTTATGCAGAACAGATCCATTTATTTGCTTGTATAATTGTTAAACCTGTTACGTGTCTCCTTGTTTCTCTTTCAGACTCATATCTCTTACGCCAGGCAGAACTTTAGGGATGATAGTGAGCCAAACCATCTTGAGGACAACAAGATGACCCCAAGGTCCTATCTTGATGAAGACAGTGAGTTGAAGGTACTCACCAGCAGGTGTGAGACAATCTCTGTGCAGTCACTGCCTCAATCAATTTGACTTCTTCAGTCTCAACTTAAAGCGGAAAGGCTTGCTTCAGCTCAGCTCCGACTTGAAGTCAAAGATGCAATGAAGATGTCAGAGGACTGCCGTGCGCACCATCATGCCTTGAATCTAGTGTTGATGCATCTATCGTTGACACAACTGACGTCTACTCAGCTTCTTTAGCTGTTTTGGGGGGGCCGACCTGGCCAGGCCTAGTGCCTTCTGAAGTGCTCTCAGTTCTGTATATTCTTTTGTCGGCGCGTTTATTTGCACTGGTGGCGAACTTTGATGCCCAGTGGATGTAATATGTGTGTAGCCGTGATAGCCTAGCGTAAGTTGCTTGCTTATTTATTTCCTTGTTGTCTTGTTTATTTGTTTGCTTCTAGTCATTGCAGTTTTTTTTCCGCAGTCTGCTAGTGGCTGCAATAACCTATTTTTTAAAACTAGGCCACAATAACAATGGGCTAATATTTACTGTAGTGACACTGGGCCTCCTACGGGCCGTAGAAATAGTGGGCCTTCTACGGGCCGTAGAAACAATGGGCCTTCTACGGGCCGTAGAAACAATGGGCCTTCTACGGGCCGTAGAAACAATGGGCCTTCTACGGGCCGTATCATCAATGGGCCTTATACGGGCCGTATCATCGATGGCCAAACATGGGCCAATAACAGGCCACATTATGGCCGTAAACGGGCTAGAGTTGAAATCGTCCGTTCATGGGCCGACCATAACGGGCCATCGTTAATAGGCCGTATTTGATGACGCTATGAAAACGGCCCAACGTATTAACGGACCATAAACGGGCCGACTGTAACCACGGGCTGAATTTGGCCCACAAGCAGAAAATGACAGTAACGGGCCGTAAGTAAACGAATGCTGGAAATGAGCCCAAGAATAAATGGTCTCTGAGAAGGCCGAAAAATAACATGGGCTGGAAACGGCCCAACACAATAACGGGCCGTTAATGGGTATAAAGTGATACGCTGTTCATTACGGGCCAGTTTCACCACGGGCCGTTAATGAGTCTAAAGTGATACACTGTTCATTACGGGGCAGTTTCACCATGGGCCGTTAATAGGCCAAGAGTTACATAGGGCCTCATATGGGCCGAAAGACTCCATGGGCCATACATGGGCCAGAAGTAAAAACGGGCTGGAATCATATTGGATGGCCTAGATGACGCTAATGGGCCTAATTCAGATAGGGCGTAACGGGCTGTTAATGGGTTATATGCGAATAGGCCGTTAACAGGCTTTACATGGGCCGGCCCGCCACCTTTTGACCAAGTCAAACGGGCCGGCCTTTTCACAAGAATGGGCCTCTGTTGGGCCGTGCCACGTGTCGACGTATCATAGGCGCCTATCTGACCCACTGACGAGCTGACACGTGTTTCGTCCGGCCAATAAGAATTTTACACGTGGAAATTTCCCATTGGTCGGGGCTGTTAACGGGTTATCGGATCCAAAACCCGACCCGATAGCTTAACAGTGTTCCGTTACGGTGGATTCCATGTCTCGGTCACCCTTGACAAAAGCACTTCTGTGACGCGTGATTTATCGTCATGGAAATGGACACTTCCGTGATGATAATTTTGGTAATGTCATGGAACACTTCTACGACAGCACAAGTATGACTATCTTGATTCTGTCATAAATTTGTCATGGATGTACATGCATGACAAAAAACGCGACCTACTGTGACAAACATGTTTCATCACGGAAGTGTATTTTTTTTGTAGTGATATGAAGAACATGGTGCTACTCTGAAGCACAAGTGTGGTAAAAGGATAGTAACATTTCCCCTTCTCTCTTTTTCTCTCGTTTTTTTGTTTTGTTTGGGTGGGCTTCTTTGGCCTCGTTTTCTATTTGGGCTTCTTTGGCCTCTCTTTTTTTAAAGTCCGGAGTCTCATCCCGACTTGTGAGGGAATCATAGTCTCCATCATCCTTTCCTCACTGGGGCAATGCTCTAATAATGATGATCATCACACTTTTATTTACTTACAACTCAATATTGCAACTCGATACTAGAACAAAAATATGACTCTATATGAATGCCTCCGGCGGTGTACCGGGATGTGCAATGATCTAGCGTAGCAATGACATCAAAACATCATGCTAGATATCTTATGATCATGCAAAGCAATATGACAATGAATGCTCAAGTCATGTATATGATGATGATGGAATTTGCATGGCAATATATCTCGGAATGGCTATGGAAATGCCATAATAGGTAGATATGGTGGTTGTTTTGAGGAAGATATAAGGAGGCTTATGTGTGATAGAGCATATCGTATCATGGGGTTTGGATGCACCGGCGAAGTTTGCACCAACTCTCGCGGTGAGAAAGGGAAATGCACGGTACCGAAGAGGCTAGCAATGATGGAAGGGTGAGAGTGCGTATAATCCATGGACTCAACATTAGTCATAAAGAACTCACATACTTATTGCAAAAATCTACAAGTCATCAAAACCAAGCACTACGCACATGCTCCTAGGGGGATAGATTTGTAGGAAAAGACCATCGCTCGTCCCCGACCGCCACTAATAAGGAAGGCAATCAAAGAAACACCTCATGCTTCAAATTTGTCACACTACGGGACTTGCAAACCTCAACACAAGTATTTATCAATTTCACAATTAGTCAACTAGCACGACTCTAATATCACCACCTCTATATCGCAAAACTATTGCAAGGAATCAAACATATCATATTCAGTGATTTACAAGTTTTATGTAGGATTTTATGACTAACCATGTGAATGACCAATTCCTGTCATCTCTCTAAATAGATATAAGTGAAGCAAGAGAGCTTAATTCTTTGTATAAAAGATATTCCCATGCTCTAACAAATATAAGTTAAGCAAAAGAGCATTCTACAAATGGCGGTTTCTTATGTGAAGAGAAACAGGCAATCCAAACTTCAAATGATATAAGTGAAGCACATGAAGCATTCTATAAAACCATACTCAAAAGATATAAGTGAAGTGCAATGAGAATTCTATAAATAAACCATGTACTATCTCATACCAGCATGTTGCATAAAATAAAAGTGAAAACTAAATGCAAAAGACGCTCCAAGATTTGCACATATTGCATGAACGAAACGAATCCGAAAACATACCGATACTTGTTGAAGAAAGATGGAATGCCTTCCGGGGCATCCCCGAGCTTAGACGCTTGAGTATCCTTGAATATTTACTTGGGGTGCCTTGGGCATCCCCAAGCTTGAGCTATTGCCTCTCCTCCTTCTCCTCACATCAAGACATCCTCGATCTTCGAACACTTCATCCACACAAAACTCAACAGAAAGCTTGGTAAGATCCGTTAGTATAATAAAGCAAATCACTACTGTTAGTACTGTTGAAAACCAATTCATATTTTGTTTCTGCACTGTAACTACTGTAATATAACTTTTCCATGGCTTAATTCACTGATAGAAATCGATAGTTTCATCAAAACAAGCAAACTATGCATCAAAAACAGAATCTGTCTTAAACAGGACAGTCTGTAGTAATCTGAACATTCACCATACTTATGGTACTCCAAAAATTATGAAAAACTTAGGAAAAATAAAAAATTTGTACAGAAAGACAGTGCAAAAAGTTTCATAACCGTTTGACCTTCGAGTAAAAAATGTAAAATCGCGCACTACAGACAAAGTTCCTGTTTTGCGCCGCACAAACCAACTAGCCATGTAAACATCATAAAGGAAAATCTTGGCACATTATTTTTATTTTAAAACTTTATAAAAGCACACAACAGAAATAAATGACTCTCTAAATCTTCCAGGTTGTCTCCCTGGCAGCACTTTCTTTAAAGCCACTAAGCTAGGCATATAGTGCTCAAGTAATGGATCCACCCGGATCCCAAGGTATATCAAAGCCAATTTTAATTAACAATGATTTGTGATTTAGTAGTTAGCACAAAGTAACATATATCATGCAACAACAAAGTCTAACTCTATTCCTATGCATCGGCGTGTCATACAAGAACAATTCATGCACGTCAAGTAAAGGCCAATGCATAACATCAGAAGTTTTTTGCAATTTTATCGTGTTGGAAACATAGAGAGGCGGAGATGTAGTTCCTCTCTCATAATAATTGCAAGTAGGAGCAGAAAGCACATGCATATTATATCTATCAAAATCATCATGTGTAGTAGTGAAACGCAACCCATCAATATAATCCTTAATAAGGGAAAACTTCTCCGATATAGTGTAGTCGGGAGAATTCAAAAAGATAATAGGACTATCATGCGTGGGTGCAATAGCAACAATTTCATGTTTAACATAAGGAACTATAGCAAGTTCATCTCCATAAGCATAATTCATATTGGCATCTTGGCCACAAGCATAGCAAGCATCATCAAAAAGGGATATTTCAAAAGAATCAACGGGATCATAACAATCATCATAGCAATCATCCTTCGGTAAGCACGAAGGGAAATTAAACAATGTATGAGTTGAAGACTTACTCTCGTTAGAAGGTGGGCATGGGTAGCTAATCCACTCTTCCTCCTTTTGTTCTTCGCTCTCCTCATCATCTTTTTCATCCAATGAGCCCACAGTTTCATCAATTCCTTCTTCCATAGACTCCTGCAAAATATTAGTCTGTTCTTGGACAGCAGAGGAGTTCTCAATAAATTCATCAATATCATAATTGTATTTATAATTCTTATAGCAATATTTAAGGATAGCTAAATTTTCAGGTCTATAAACTGAATCATCAAAATCTTCAAACTCTTTAAACAAAGATTCAATTTCACAAGCACCCTTAAAAGCAACAAATTCTTCTATTCGTTCCACATCATAGTAATCATATATACCATTAGCATAAGAAGCTAAGGTTTCATTATCATTAAATTTGCATGAAAAGGAAAGGTGTGGAGCCTTCATCCTAGAGCAACAAGTATAATCATATCTCAAGCATAGTTGCCGAGCATACCAATGCAACATATCTTTTTTGATCCCATAATAGTTTCCCTTTTGAGTCAAGCGATAATCCCTAAAGTATTCACGTTGATCCAACATGTCTCCCATTATATAATTGAATGGGGTTTTCTTAGGATCATTAAAGAAGTGCATAATATCTTTCACATAATGAGCATCGAGGGTTTTAGGAGGTTCCCCATCTCCATGAGTAGCAAGTACACCTATTTTTTTGGTATTTCGTGTTCCATATCCATAACTAAAGATAGAGAACAACTTAGAACAGAAAATAAAAACTACTTAATGATGAAGCAAACAAGCACACACGAGAATATTCACCCCACGCTATAACTCCCCGGCAATGGCACCAGAAAAAGGTCTTGATAACCCACAAGTATAGGGGATCAATTGTAGCCTCTTTCTATAAGTAAGAGCGTCGAACTCAACGAGGAGCTAAAGGTAGAACAAATATTCCCTCAAGTTCTATCGACCACTGATACAACTACACGCTTAACGTTCGCTTTACCTAGAACAAGTATAAAACTAGAAGTACTTTGTAGGTGTAATAGGATAGGTTTGCAAGAATATAAAGAGCACGTAAATAAAAACTAGGGGCTATTTTAAGTAAAGAAGCAATAAAGTTAGTATAACGAATTAGGAAAAGTGGTGGTAGGAGTTGCGAAATTGGCCCTAAGCAATTGACTACGTTACTAGACCGATAGCAAGTTTTATGTGGGAGAGGCCACTGCTAGCATGTCATCCCTGACTTGGAATTCTATGCACTTATGATTGAAACTATTAGCAAGCATCCACAACTACTAACGTTCATTAAGGTAAAACCCAACCATAGCATTAAGATATATTGGTCCCCCTTTAATCCCGTATGCATCAATTTCTATGCTAGGTTGAAGCTTCTGTCACTCTTGCCCTCCAATACATAGTCATATCAACATACAACTAACACAATGGTGTGATCCACGCGCGCTCATATGAGGGGCACCAAAGGACAACAACATAACCACAAGCAAATTAAACCAATCATAGCATTTCACCAATTACCGATAGGGAAACGAAAATCTACTCATACATCATAGGATGGCAACACATCATTGGATAATAATATGAAGCATAAAGCACCATGTTCAAGTAGAGGGTACAGCGGGTTGTGGGAGACTGGACCACTGTAGATAGATGGGGGAAGGTGATGAATATGTTGGTGAAGATGACAGAGTTGTTGCTGTAGATTGTCGTCACACGATGATGGCCCCGACGGCGTTCCGGCGCCACCGGGAGAGAGGGGGAGAGAGCCCCCCTTCTTCTTCTTCTTCCTTGACCTTCTACCTAGATGGGAGAAGGGTTTCCCCTCTGGTCCATGGCCTCCATGGCGGCGGAGGGGCGAGAGCCCCTCCGAGATTGGATCTCTCTCTCTCTCTCTCTCTCTCTCTCTCTCTCTCTCTCTCTCTCTTTGTTTCCTTCTGTTTCTGCGTTCCAAATTATGGCCTTTCACCGTTTCTTATATTCCCGGAGATCCATAAATCCGATTGGGCTGAAATTTTAACACGATTTATATCCGGATATTGGCTTTCTTGCGGCGAAAGAAGGGCACCAACTGCCTTACGGGGTGGCCACGAGGGCCCAGGGCATGCCTGACCCCCTGGGGAACGTCCCTCACCCTCGTCGGCCCCTCGGGCATCGTCTCGCGTTGATTCCACTTCCCAAAATTCACATATATTCCAAAAAAATCTCCATAAGTTTTTACCCTGTTTGGACTCCGTTTGATATGGATTTTCTGCAAAACCAAAAACATGCAACAAAAAGGAACTGGCATTGGGCACTGGATCAATATGTTAGTCCCAAAAATAGTATAAAAAGTTGCCAAAAGTATGTAAAAGTTGTAGAATATTGGCATGGAACAATCAAAAATTATAGATATAACGGAGACGTATCAATCATGTCAAAACTAGACTATTGCTTTGAACAATATAAAAGTCCAAATGTCCATGCTATAAAGAAAAAGAAATATGATATGACATGATAGGCAGCATTCCACATCAAAAATTCTATTTTTATCACTTTCCTACTCGAGGACGAGTAGGAGTTAAGCTTGGGGATGCTGATATGTCTCCAAGCTATCTATAATTTTTGTTTGTTCCATGCTGTTATATAATCAATCTTGGATGTTTTATAATCATTTTATAGTCATCTTATATCATTTTTTGGTACTAACCTATTGACATAGTGCCAACTGTGAGTTGCTGTTTTTTGCATGTTTTTTACATCACAGAAAATCAATACCAAACGGAGTCCAAATGCAGCGAAACTTTACGGAGATATTTTGGGACCAGAAGACACCTAATGGGCCAAGGCAGACCCTGGGGGTGCTCTGAGGAGAGCACAACCCACCAGGGCGCGACAGGAGGCCCAGGCGCATCCTGGTGGGTTGTGCCCACCTCGGGTGCCCCCCGGACCTCCTCTTTGCTCTATAAATACCCCAACATTCCAGAAACCCTAAAGGCATTGACGAAAATCAATTCCAGCCGCTGCAGAGTCCAGGACCACCAGATCCAATCTAGACACCATCTTGGATGGGGTTCACAACCTCCATTGGTGCCTCTCCGATGATGCATGAGTAGTTCTTCGTAGACCTTCGGGTCCATTGTTAGTAGCTAGATGGCTTCCTCTCTCTCGTTTGATTCTCAATACAATGGTCTCTTGAAGATCCATATGATGTAACTCTTTTGCGGTGTGTTTGTTGGGATCCGATGAACTTTGAGTTTATGATCGGATCTATCTCTTTATATATCCATGAAAGTATTTGAGTTTCTTTGATCTCTTTTATGCATGGTTGCTTATAGCCTCATATTTCTTCTCCGATATTTGGGTTTTGTATGGCCAACTTGATCTATTTATCTTGCAATGGGAAGGGGTGCTTTGTAGTGGGTTCGATTTTACGGTGCTTGATCCCAGTGACAGAAGGGGAACCGACACGTATGTATCGTTGCTACTAAGGATAAAACAATGGGGTCTATCTCTACATAGATAGATCTTGTCTACATCATGTCATCATTCTTATTGCATTACTTCGTTTCTCCATGAACTTAATACAATAGATGCATGCTGGATAGCGGTTGATGTGTGGAGTAATAGTAGTAGATGCAGGCAGGAGTCGGTCTACTAATCTTGGACGTGATGCCTATGTAATAATCATTGCCTGGAAATCATCATGAGTATTTGAAGTTCTATCAATTTTCCAACAGTAATTTGTTCATCCACTGTTTGCTATTTTTCTCGAGAGAAGCCACTAGTGAAACCTACGGCCCTCGGGTCTCTTTCTCATATTATTTGCCTTTGCGATCTATTTTCCTTTGCTTTTATTTTCAGATCTATTAATCTAAAAATACAAAAATACCTTGCTGCAATTTATTTTATTTGGCGTTCGATTTATCAATCTACAATTTTATCTCACATCCATTTGCCCATCTTGGGGCGCCGCTACCCGAAAGGGATTGACTACCCCTTTTACACATCGGGTTGCGAGTAGTTTTTATTTGTGTGCAGGTGTTGTTTACATTGTGTTGCTTGGTTCTCCTACTGGTTCGATAACCTTGGTTTCACATCTGAGGGAAATACCTACCATCGTTGTGCTGCATCATCCCTTCCTCTTTGGGGAAATTAACTTCAAGCGACATCACACCATGGGTATCCATATGCAAGACATATATCAAGTGCTCTCAAATCGATAAAAGTATTCAATCCGATAAAACGAAATCTCAAAGGGAAGACTCAATTCATCACAACAAGATAGAGAGGGGAAAACACCATATGATCCAACTATATTAACAAAGCTCGTGATACATCAAGACTGTGACATCTCAAGAACATGAGAGAGGGAGAGAGAGAGAGATTAAACACATAGCTACTGGTACAAACCCTCAGCCCTGAGGGTGGACTACTCCCTCCTCATTGTGGTGGCCGCCCGGATGATGAAGATGGCCACCGATGATGATTTCCCCCTTCGACGGAGTGCTGGAACGGGGTCTAGATTGGTTTCTCGTGGCTACAAAGACTTGCGGTGGCGGAACATCTGATCTAGGGTTACCCCGAGGGTTTTTGGAATATTTGGAAATTTATAGCGCGAAGAGGCAGTGGGGGAGACCACCGAGGTGGGCGCAACCCAATAGGGCGTGCCTGAGCCCCCAGGGCGCACTCAGGTGGGTTGTGCCCCCCTCGGGGCACCCCTATGGTACTTTTCTAGCCCATCCTGGGTGTTCTGGTCCATAAAAAATCTTCAAAAAGTTTCACTGTGTTTCGACTCCGTGGTATTGATTTTCTGCAATGTAAAATACAAGCAAAAACAGCAACTGGCAGTGGGCACTATGTCAATAGGTTAGTCCCAAAAAATGATATAAATTTGCTATAAAATGATTGTAAAACATCTAAGAATTATAACATAACAGCATGAATACTTTATAAATTATAGATACACTGGAGACGTATCAGCATCCCCAAGTTTAATTCCTACTCGTCCTCGAGTAGGTAAATGATAAAAGAAATAAGTTATGAAGTGTGAATGCAGCAAAGTGCACAAGTTTGATCAATGACAATTTCAATCACTTCTACTAGCATCATAACAACAATTCTTTCTTATAAAACTACTCATGTTAAAGTAGCAACCAATTCACATGTTAAGGTTCAAACAATGAATTCTCTTGAAACTCAACAACCTATGTTCTCAGTCACCAAGCAATTGCAATTCAACTTATTCAACAAAGTCTAAGTAAGAGCTTCACATAATCAATCATCATATAGTCTTCCATGATTGCTACTACTCAAAGCATATTCTTAGAATAAATGGTATCCATCGAACACAAAGAAAGATAGGGGCTTAATATTTCGCCTCCCAACTCATTTATCATAGAGATAATTGTCAACAATAATAAATCATGATCAAATATATTTGAGTGGTCATATGTGCCTAGATATTTCCCCACCACATGATGCTTGCCAACTAGAGAATAATTGAGAATGAATGAGGATGTATACTATTGACTCTTTGCATAAAAGTAAATACTGAAAAGTAAAAGATAGGCCCTTCACAGAGGGAGGCAGAGGTTGTCATGCACTTTTTATTTGGATTCCCAAGCTCTTAATGCAAAGGAAGGTCACGTTATATTTCCCCTTATGATAGCAACCTTTATTATGCAGTCCGTCGCTTTTATTACTTTGCCATCACAAGTTTGTACAACACTCAATTTTCCCTTACAATAAAAGATCAAACATATTTAGGAGCAATTTTTATTGCTTTATGCACCAATGAAAACTTACTTAAAGGATCTTATTCAATCCATAGGTAGGTATGGTGGACACTCATGGCAAGAAACTGGGTTTATGGGTTTTTGGATGCACAAGTAGCATCTCTACTTAGTATGAATTTTTGGCTAGCAAAAGATCCTAGGCAAACACCACATGTTGGAGGATCCATAACAATATAAATTGTATGCAAATATACACAACCATAACTCATTATGTTGTCTTCCTTATCCAACTTCAACTAATGTGCTCAAGTTTGAAAATAATTAATGGGTATTCACAATCATAGAAGATGTCCAAGATAATATATTTGCATGCGAAAGTTCTCTTCGTTATACTAATCATTCATGAATTGCTTGTATGACCAATATTGTGATTGTCAAGATTCAAAAGATTTCACTTTCTAAACCCAATGTGAAGCTACCACTAGGCAAGATATAATTTCAACTTCATGATATTCAATTCATTTAACAATTTACTCATAGGATATAAGTGAAGCACAAGAGTAAATGACAAGCTACTCCAAAAAGATATAAGTGAAGGTCAAGCGAATAGTTAAGTGAATAAGTACCTAATTGTGGGCTCTCTCTCACTACAAAAGAATACACTTCCATGATGATACATGTTTGTCACAGTAGGTCACGTTTTCTATCAAGCATGTACATCCATGATGATTTTATGACATAATCAAGATAGTCATACCAGTGTTGTCGTAGAAGTGTTCCATGACATTACCAAAATTATTATCATGGAAGTGTCCACTTCCATGACGATAAATCGCGCGTCATAGAAGTGCTTTCGTCAAGGGTGACCGACATGTGGCATCCACCATAACGGGTCGTCGTTAAGCTATTGGGTTCTAGTTTGGATCCGATAACCCGTTAATAGCCCAGACCAATGGGGATTTTCCACATGTAAAATTCTCAATGGCCAGAGTAAACACGTGTCGGCTCACCGTTGGGACATATGTCATCCACTCATTGGACTAAAGGCGCCTATGATTCATCGACACGTGGCATGGCCCAACAGAGGCCCATTCTAGTGAAAAGGCTGGCCCGTTTGACTTGGTCAAAAGGTAGCGGGACGACCCACGAAAAGTATGTTAACGACATGTTCGCATATAGCCCATCTACAGCCCGCTAACTCACAGCCTAACGGAATTTGGCCCAGTAGCGTCATCTGGGCCGTCCAATATGATACCATCCCGTTGTAACTTTCGGCCCATGTATACCCCATGACGTCTTTCGGCCCATAGGAGGCCCTTTGTAACTCTGGGCTAGTGCACGGTGGTTTCGAGTTCTTGAAGGGCAGCTTCGCATGGATCAAGGGATAGGCTGTGGGCCGGATGACCAAGAGTCGTCGCGGCAAGCTCTACATCGATGATGCAGGCTCGGGCCTCGAGGCCGGCTCAATTGAGTACGGGTATCAGGTCCCCTTCGGCGCAGTCCATGTTTTCGGCAAGATTGGTGAATCGGGCCCTGAGGCGGACACCTACACCGACATCGTCGAGATGGCTCAGCATGCACGAATCGCCAAGGTTCAGGCCGCTTTGAGGCATGCCTTTGTTGGTTTCATCCATGGGGCGGAATTTTAGGAAGGATTTGTGTCTGGTGGTGAGACGGCCGCCCACTCGGATGGTGAACCGTCAACCGAAGAGACCAATTCAATGTATCAGCTCCAAGATGGCTGGCTTGGGGGTTGTTTAGATGGCGACAGTATTCCGGACCCCTATGAGCTGCCCAATAGGGTGGCAATCTTCATGGTCGGTACACAACTGGTGCTCGGCTCGACAACTGCCGCAGCCATGACCTCCAGCACGACGGCTGGGGCTAGCGGCCCTGTGTGCCCGCCGGCTCAGGTCCTGACTGAATTACTGGATGCTTTGGCGGCTTTGATGGGGGTGGAGGCGACCTCGGACACTCAAGAGCATCATAAGGTGGATGTTGCGAAGCTACGAGATGAGATAGCTCAAGCCAAGTGAAAGTGCAATCATGCCCTGCTACCTCTTGAGCACTGCGTTGGTTTTCCCTTGAAGAGGAAAGGGTGATGCAGTAGAGCAGCGTAAGTATTTCCCTCGGTTTTTGAGAACTAAGCTATCAATCCAGTAGGAGGCCACGCACGAGTCCCTCGCACCTACAAAAACAAATAAACTCCTCGCAACCAACGCGATAAAGGGGTTGTCAATCCCTTCACGGTCACCTACGAGAGTGAGATCTGATAGACAAGATAAGATAATATTTTTGGTATTTTTATGATAAAGAGAAATAAAGATGCAAGTAAAATAAATAGCAAAGGAAATAACTAAGTATTGGAAGATTAATATGATGGAAAGTAGACCCGGGGACCATAGGTTTCACTAGAGGGTTCTCTCGAGAGCATAAGTATTACGGTGGGTGAACAAATTACTCTTGAGCAATTGACAGAATTGAGCATAGTTATGAGAATATCTAGGTATGATCATGTATATAGGCATCACGTCTGAGACAAGTAGACCGACTCCTGCCTGCATCTACTACTATTACTCCACACATCGACTGCTATCCAGCATGCATCTAGAGTATTAAGTTCAAGAGAACAGAGTAACACTTTAGGCAAGATGACATGATGTAGAGGGATAAACTCATGCAATATGATATAAACCCCATCTTGTTATCCTCGATGGCAACAATACAATGCATGCCTTGCTGCCCCTACTATAACTGGGAAAGGACACCGCAAGATTGAACCCAAAGCTAAACACTTCTCCCATTGCAAGAAAGATCAATCTAGTAGGCCAAACCAAACTGATAATTCGACGATACTTGCAAAGATAACCAATCATACATAAAAGAATTCAGAGAAGATTCTAATATTGTTCATAGATAAACTTGAGCATAAACCCACAATTCATCGGTCTCAACAAACACACCGCAAAATAAGATTACATCGAGTAGATCTCCACAATAGAGGGGGAGAACTTTGTATTGAGATCCAAAAAGAGAGAAGAAGCCATCTAGCTAATAACTATGGACCCGTAGGTTTGAAGTAAACTACTCACACTTCATCGGAGAGGCTATGGTGTTGATGTAGAAGCCCTCCGTGATCGATACCCCCTCCGGCAGAGCTCCGGAAAAGGCCCCAATTTGGGATCTCGTGGATACAGAAAGTTACGGCGGTGGAATTAGGGTTTTGGCTCCGTATCTGGTAGTTTGGGGTACGTAGGTATATATAAGAGGAAGGAGTACATCGGTGGAGCAACATGGGCCCCACGAGGGTGGAGGGCATGCCTGGGGGGTGAGGGAGTCCTGGATTAGGGGGTGTTCGGGTAGCCGGACAATACCTTCAGCCGGACTCCCGGACTATGAAGATACAAGATTGAAGACTTCGTCCCGTGTCCGGATGGGACTTTCCTTGGCGTGGAAGGCAAGCTTGGCGATGCGGATATTCAAGATCTCCTACCATTGTAACCGACTCTATGTAACCTTAACCCTATCCGGTGTCTATATAAACCGGAGGGTTGTAGTCCGTAGGCAATCAACTCCATATACAACAATCATACCATAGGCTAGCTTCTAGGGTTTATCCTCCTTGATCTCGTGGTAGATCTACTCTTGTACTACCCATATCATCAATATTAATCAAGCAGGACGTAGGGTTTTACCTCCATAAAGAGGGCCCGAATCTGGGTAAAACATCGTGTTCCCTGCCTCCTGTTACCATCCGGCCTAGACGCACAGTTCGGGACCCCCTACCCGAGATCCGCCGGTTTTGACACCGACATTGGTGCTTTCATTGAGAGTTCCACTGTGTCGTCGCCTTTAGGCCCGATGGCTCCTTTGATCATCAACAATGATGTGGTCCAGGGTGAGACTTTTCTCCCCGGACAGATCTTCATCTTCGGCAGCTTCGCTCTGCGGGCCAATTCGCTCGGCCACCTAGAGCAGATCGAAAGCTACGCCCCTGGCCATCAAGTCGGGTTTGGAAGCTTAAACTACATGGCTGACATCCGCGGAGACTTGATCTTCGACGGGCTCGAGCCACGGCCAAGCGCGCCGCACTATCTCGAGGGGCATGATCTAGCTCTGCCCCCGGACAGTGTCCTGGAGGCCGCACACGCATCGGTTCCGACCCCTAACTCGGAGCCTATTGCGCCAATCGAGGATGAGCGGTTGGACGTCACCTCGGGGGCTGCGATCCCGAAAGCGATCGAGCCGAACGCTAGCCCCGCACTCTGCACGGCCCGTGACTCCGAGGATCCGGACTCCTTCCCGGACTCCGAACCCCCCGCGCCCCTGCCAATCGAATCCGATTGGGCGCCGATAATGGAGTTCACCGCCGCAGACATCTTTCAGCATTCGCCTTTTGGCGACATCCTGAATTCTCTTAAGTCTCTCTCTTTATCAGGAGAACCCTGGCCGGACTACGGTCAGCGGGGGTGGGATACGGACGATGAGGAAATTCAAAGCGCACCCACCACCCACTTTGTAGCCACTATCGACGATCTAACCGACATTCTTGACTTCAGCTCCGAAGACATCGACGGCATGGACGATGATGTAGGAGATGAACAGGAACCAGCACCTGTAGGGCGCTGGAAGGCCACCTCGTCATATGACATATATATGGTGGATACTCCAAAAGATGGAGATGGCGATGGAACAGTGGGGGATGACGCCCCCATGAAACAGCCAAAGCGCCAGCGTCAGCGGCGCCGCTCTAAATCCCGCCAAAGCAAAAACGGTGATTCCGGCACGGGAGATAATACTACCCCGGATAGCACCGAAGAACACCCACCTCAGCAAGATTCGGCACAAGAAGATGGAGAAGCCAGCCCTCATAAGAGAGCGGCAGACCGAGAGGTCGAGGATGATAACTATACGCCTCCCTCCGAAGACGAGGTAAGCCTCGATGACGACGAATTCGTCATACCATCAGACCCCGCCGAACAAGAGCGTTTTAAACGCAGGCTTTTAGCCACGGCAAGCAGCCTCAAGGAAAAGCAGCAACAGCTTAGAGCTGCCCAAGATTTGCTAGCTGACAGATGGACTGAAGTCCTTGCGGCCGAAGAGTATGAACTCGAACGCCCCTCCAAGAGTTACCCGAAGCGCAGGCCGCTACCCCGATCAGAGGAGGAAGCACCTACATCACCAGCGCATGACATGGCAGACCGGCCACCTCGCGGCCGCGACAGAGAGGCCTCTCGGCCCTCCACCCAAGCCATGCCCCGACGCCGCTCAACTAAGGCACGGGAAAATGTGCCCGACCTGTGAGACATACTGGAGGATAAGGCAAGACAAACAAGATCGATCTACGGATCGCGCAGGCGCCCTACGGCATGTGACAATGATCTTCACTCCGGATACAACAAATCCGGCCGGGCCGAACACAACAGACATAGCTCTTCCGAGCTGCATCGTGATATAGCCCAGTACAGAGGCGCCGCACACCCGCTATGCTTCACGAATGAAGTAATGGATCATAAAATCCCAGAGGGTTTCAAACCCGTAAACATCGAATCATACGATGGCACAACAGATCCGGCGGTATGGATCGAGGATTATCTCCTTCACATCCACATGGCACGCGGCGATGATCTACATGCCATCAAATACCTCCCGCTCAAACTTAAAGGACCGGCCCGGCATTGGCTTAACAGCTTGCCAGCAGAGTCAATCGGTTCTTGGGAGGACCTGGAAGCCGCATTCCTCGACAACTTCCAGGGCACTTACGTGCGACCACCGGATGCCGACGACTTAAGCCACATAATTCAGCAGCCAGAGGAATTGGCCAGACAATTCTGCACATGGTTCCTAACAAAGAAAAACCAGATAGTCGACTGTCCGGATGCAGAGGCCCTAGCAGCCTTCAAGCATAACATCCGCGACGAGTGGCTTGCCCGGCACCTGGGACAGGAAAAGCCGAAATCCATGGCAGCCCTCACGACACTCATGACCCGCTTTTGCGCGGGAGAAGACAGCTGGCTAGCTCGCAGTAACAACTTATCAAAGAACCCTGGTAATTTGGATACCAAGGACAAAAGTGGCAGGACACGTCAGAATAAGCAAAAACACCGCGTTAGCAGCGACAACAATGAAGACACGGCAGTCAATGCCGGATTCAAAGGCTATAAATCCGGTCAGCGGAAAAAGCCATTCAAAAAGAATACTCAGGGCCCGTCCAGTTTGGACCGAATACTTAATCGCTTGTGCCAGATACATGGCACCCCTGAAAGGCCAGCCAATCACACTAACAGGGATTGTTGGGTGTTCAAGAAGGTAGGCAAGTTAAGGGCCGAAAACAGAGACAAGGGGCTGCACAGCGACGACGAGGAGCCCAAGCCGCCGAACAACAATGTACAGAAGGGCTTTCCCCCACAAGTGCGGACGGTGAACATGATATACGCAACCCACATTCCCAAGCGGGAGCGGAAGCGTGCGCTACGGGACGTATACGCGATGGAGCCAGTCGCCCCAAAGTTCAACCCATGGTCCTCCTGCCCGATCACTTTTGATCGAAGGGACCATCCCACTAGCATCCGTCATGGCGGCTTCGCCGCATTGATTCTTGACCCAATCATCGACGGATTTCATCTCACAAGAGTCCTCATGGACGGCGGCAGCAGCCTGAACCTGCTTTATCAGGATACAGTGCGGAAAATGGGCATAGATCCCTCAAGGATTAAGCCCACAAGAACGACCTTTAAAGGCGTTATACCAGGTGTAGAAGCCAACTGTACAGGCTCAGTAACACTTGATGTGGTCTTCGGATCCCCGGACAATTTCAGAAGTGAAGAGTTAATCTTCAATATAGTCCCGTTTCGCAGTGGCTATCACGCCCTGCTCGGACGAACCGCATTCGCAAAGTTCAATGCAGTGCCGCAGTACGCATATCTCAAGCTCAAGATGCCAGGCCCTCGAGGAGTAATTACGGTCAACGGAAACACCGAACGCTCCCTCCGTACGGAGGAGTATACGGTGGCTGTCACAGTGGAGGTACAAAGTAGCCTTCTCAGGCAATTCTCCAGTCCGGCCATTAAAAAGCCAGACACTGCCAAGCGCGCCCGGAGTAACCCACAGCAGGACCGCCTGGCACACTCTGAGCAAGCGTAGCAATGCGGCCCCAACCCCAGCTTTCGCGACATAGCGAAACCAGTACCTCGCGTACATAACTACGCCCTTGAAATACAATGGGCACAGGGGAAGGGGCACAATAACGGCACGCCCAAAATACGGCTTAAAACGTACTAGGGGCTGCCGCATTCTTTTTTTAATTTTTTCTTACTTTCAGGACTCCATACTTCGGACGACCTGTTCGGCAATTCGACTGCCGCACAAACGATGCAAGATCCAGGGAGGCAGACAAGCCATGCCGCATTATAGAACTCCCAGGTGGTCTCTGTTACGAGCGGTATACCTGTTTTAAATACAATTCCGCGGCCTGCCCCTGGTCAGGACATACTGAATAGTCCAATATCTTTTGCTTACCGCACTATTTGTATCGTTCGGCTTTGATAAATAGCCTCTCTATAAACAATGCTTAGCTTCTTGTCTATTTTTTGCATTGTCTTCTTTTCACATTTATGTTTATTAAATGACATGATTGCACCCGTACACCATGGTACGGAAAACACGCCAGGGGCTTCAGTACCCCTCATAATGGTGTGAGAAGTCCGTACACTTTCACAAGTGCGGCACCCCGAACTTATAGCACTATATGCATCGGCTCCGAATCATGATTTGGGTCAATAGTTGGGTTTGTCCGGCTCCTATGTTTTGGTGCCTTACGTCCGCTCTATCGGCTAAGGTAGCACTAGGAGAACCACTGTGATTGTGCCCCGGTTCAGCTGGGTTAAGCACATCAGTTGAGAAAGCTAAAACTGACTGTCATGATGTGGCGAGAGACCGGTCGCTGTTCGAGAGGTTTTTCGAGTCCCTAAAGGCTTATGCCGCTTCGAGCGAGGAGCTGGCTTTGTCCGGCCAAGGCGTGGATAGCGCCCCGAACTCGGTCTTCCGAACTAGGGGCTTCACCAAAATTTAAAATTATAGAGTTCAATGGCTAAGTGAGAGTGTTGAAGCATTATAGTCCGATTGCCTGGTTCGTTGTGCTGAGCGCCTCCCTCGAAGGACCCAACTATGGGAAAAAGAGCGCTCAGGTTTATCCCGAACACCCCAGCACTAGTGGCACGGGGGCAGAAGCCGACGACTGGCCATCTCTCAATTTTTGATAAACGGCCACACAGAAAGTAATATTTTAAATTCAATAAGCATTGCTTAGCGCATATGAACAACTTTTCAGCGCACAGGATAAACACGAGCGAGTTCATTCAAATATCAAATCCTTGGTACATTCATCCGCCACAAGGCGGGCACCTGCAAGAACATCCTTGTAGTAGTTCTCGGGCTTGCGATGCTCCTTCCCCGGCGGCGGCCCGTCCTTCACAAGCTTCTCACCGTCCAGCTTACCCCAGTGCACCTCTGCACGGGCAAGGGCCCGACGGGCACCTTCGATGCAGACGGAGCGCTTGATGACCTCAAGCCTCGGACAGGCCTCCACCAGCCGCCGCACCAGCCCGAAATAGCTCCCAGGCAGGGCCTCTCCGGGCCACAACCGAACTATGAAGCCCTTCATGGCCTGCTCGGCCGCCTTGTGGAGCTCGACCAGCTGTTTCAGCTGGTCGCTCAAGGGCACAGGGTGTCCGGCCTTAGAATACTGAGACCAGAACACCTTCTCCGTCGAGCTGCCCTCTTCAGCTCGGTAGAATGCGGCGGCATTGGATACGCTGCGGGGAAGATCTGCGAATGCCCCTGGAGAGCTCCGGATTCGGGTAAGTAACAGGTAGTTTACTTTTATATTTCTGCTTTGCATAAAGAATGCCTTACCCGCTGCTATCTTCCTCATCTCCTCCAACTCTTGGAGGGCCTTTTGGGCTTCGGCCTTGGCAGACTTGGCAGCCTCTAGGGCCGTTGCAAGCTCGGATGCTTGCGCCTTCGACTCCAGCTCCAAACTCTCATGTTTTTTCATGAGAGCCTGCAGCTCTTGCTGCACCTCGCCGACTTGAGCCCCAAGTCTATCTCGCTCGGTGCGCTCCGCGGCCGTTTTCTTTTCGGCCTCAGACAACGCCTGCTTAAGGGTCGCCACCTTAGTCGTGGCCCCTACAATAAGCAGTACAATCCTGTTACTCTTTTTTGCAATCAAGCCTTTTTATAGGCACTTTTTCTGTAAGGTATTTCTTACCTTCTTCCTCCTCGAGCCGCCGCTTGGCAAGGCCGAGATCTTGCTCGGTCCGCTCGAGGTCCTGCTTCAGGACACACACCTCCACAGTCAGTGCGGGGGTGGATAGCAGCAAAGCCTGCATACGCATATTGACTCTTTATTTAGACTCCTGTGAAATTTAATAGATCCTCTATTCGGCTTTTCTTTCCGAACGCCAAATAGAGCATCAGGGGCTACTGTCTATGCGGTAATATTTTTACATATTTTTACTTACCTCGAAGCCTGTTAGAAGGCTAGCGCAAGCTTCAGTCAGTCCGCTCTTGGCGGACTGAACCTTCTGGATCACCGTACTCATAATAGTACGGTGCCCCTCATCGATGGAGGCGTCGTCAAGCACCTCCAGCAGATTGTCCGGCCCCTCCGGTTGGACGGAGGCCGCCAGCTCAGAAGGCTTGCTCCTCTTGGAAGGAGTTCGCCTACAGCGGTCCGGAACTGATTCCGGCATGCTGTCCGGCACAAAGCCGGACTTAGAGCCCTGGGGAGCCTTATCCCCTTCACTCCTGGAGTCCGGGAGGTTGCCTTGCGGCTCCTCCGGGACCACCTCCTCCTACCCCAGAGCTTGTCGCGACGCCACTTCGGCGTCGTCTGCAGTGCGGGGGGAGACAACGGGCAGAACTGAGTTCACGTCTGATGAGTCCAGGGAGCCGCCCGACGATTCGTCGAATTCAGCCCGGGGCGGACTGCATAATTACATTCGACATTAGGGAAAGCTATGCAACAAAGGAACATCATGAGTTACTCTGATATCCGAACTTACGATTTCGCCGGACGCTTGGCCCTGTTTGGCCACTCCTCTCCGCCCTCTTCGGCATTGGGGGCGTAGTCCAGCGGAGGGGTCTTCCTTTTCCTAGACCCCTCGGCCTCCCCCGTTGGGGCGGCCTTCCTCTTCTCTCCTCCCTCCGCTGGGGGGGAGAGTTTTCTTCTTCCTCCTCCTCGTTTTCGCGGGAGGAGGGCGTCTCGGATTCGTCAGACGACGAGTCCGACACCACCACGTTGCGGGCACTCTTTCGAGTCCCCGTGGTCTTCTTCTTCTTGGCCTTCTTCTCCGGCACCACATAAGGCGCCGGAACTAGCAGCTTCGCTAGTAGAGCTGGGGCTGGGTCTTTGGGCAGCGGAGCCGGATAGTTAATCGGTCCGGATATCGCCCGCCAAGCCTGTCAAAGGTAAGGGAGTTTAGATCCCGCATAGAGTCAAACTATGAAAAAATCTTAACATCCTGTAAAAGGTGTAGATGGCATACCTCACTAACGTAACGCTGCGAGCTATATCCGCGGTCCTCAGAAGCGGATGCGGGAGCCTCGGCGCCCTTGAATAGCATCTTCCAGGCGTCTTTGTAGGTCGTGTCGAAGAGCCTGCTGAGGGTTTGATGCTGCGCCGGGTCGAACTCCCACAGATTAAAATCCCGTTGTTGGCACGGGAGGATCCGGCGGACGAGCATAACCTGGATTACATTAACAAGCCGGACTGGCTTGTTCACCAGGGACTGGATGCATGTTTGCAATCCGGTCACCTCTTTTTCGTCACCCCACGACACGCCCGTCTCTTTCCAGGACATAAGCCGCGTGGGGGGTCCGGATCGGAACTCGGGAGCTGCGGTCCATTCCGGATCGCGCGGCTCGGTGATATAAAACCACTCGGATTGCCATCCCTTTAGGGTCTGCACGAAAGAGCCCTCGAACCATAGGACGTTGGCCATCTTGCCCACCATGGCGCCTCCGCACTCCGCCTGGCTGCCGCGCACCACCTTGGGCTTGACATTGAAGGTCTTGAGCCAGAGGCCGAAATGAGGGCGGACGCGGAGAAAAGCCTCGCACACGACGATAAACGCCGAGATGTTGAGGATGAAGTTCGGAGCCAGATCATGGAAATCCAGGCCGTAGTAGAACATGAGCCCCCGGACAAATGGGTGGAGTGGAAAACCCAGTCCGCTTAGCTTCTTGACTTTGCCCTCCGTGACGGAGGAGACCATCCACTTGCCTCCCGCTCCAGACATTGCTGGAGAACGTTGAGGTGGGAAGTGCGGGCTTGGGCGCTGGAGCTCGGGTGCGCAGGAGATGGATAGGCAAGGGAGGAAGAAGGCGTAGGTAAAAAGGTGGATCCTTGTCCCCTTATATGGGCGGATGCGGTTGTGCGTCCCCACCTGCCTAGTAAAACTCGCTTGCCTCCCAAGCGCCGTGATAAGTGGCGCGGTTGGGTTACCCATGTCCGTATTGATGAGAATCCCGTAAAGAGGGGTACACGATCTCTGCTTTGACAAGACGTGCCAAGGAAACCGCCTCGCAAAACACGATGAGGTGGAAAAGTGAAAACGATTCGAGTGAAGGACTTGGCTGTAGTGTGATGACGCACTGTGGAATACGTCAGCAGATTTGATTTGTGTTAATATTATTCTCTCTATGGCAATATGTGGAAGCTTATTTTGCAGAGCCGGACACTACTCTTGGTGTTTACAATCTTCTATGAAGGACTTGGAGGAGGAACCCGCCTTGCAATGCCGAAGAAAATTTGCGTGCCGGACTCGTCGTCATTGAAGCCTGGTTCAGGGGCTACAGAGGGAGTCCTGGATTAGGGGGTGTTCGGGTAGCCGGACTATACCTTCAGCCGGACTCCTGGACTATGAAGATACAAGATTGAAGACTTCGTCCCGTGTCCGGATGGGACTTTCCTTGGCGTGGAAGGCAAGCTTGGCGATGTGGATATTCAAGATCTCCTACCATTGTAACCGACTCTATGTAACCCTAACCCTATCCGATGTCTATATAAACCGGAGGGTTGTAGTCCGTAGGCAATCAACTCCATATACAACAATCATACCATAGGCTAGCTTCTAGGGTTTAGCCTCCTTGATCTCGTGGTAGATCTACTCTTGTACTACCCATATCATCAATATTAATCAAGCAGGACGTAGGGTTTTACCTCCATAAAGAGGGCCCGAATCTGGGTAAAACATCGTGTTCCCTGCCTCCTGTTACCATCCGGCCTAGACGCACAGTTCGGGACCCCCTACCCGAGATCCGCCGGTTTTGACACCGACAGGGGGGTAGGCGCGCCCCCTACCTCGTGCCTTCCTCGTTGGTTGCTTGGCGTAGGGTCCAAGTCCTCTGGATCATGTTCGTTCCGAAAATGATGTTCCCAAAGGTTTCATTCCGTTTGATATTCTTTTTCTGCGGAACCCTAAAATAGGCAAAAAAAATAGCAATTCTGGGCTGGGCCTCCGGTTAATAGGTTAGTCCCAAAAATAATATAAAAGTATATAATAAAGCCCAATAATGTCCAAAATAGGATATAATATAGCATGGAACAATCAAAAATTATAGATACATTGGAGACGTATCAAGCATCCCCAAGCTTAATTCCTGCTCGTCCTCGAGTAGGTAAATGATAAAAACAGAATTTTGATGTGGAATGCTACTTGGCATAATTTAATGTAATTCTCTCAATTGTGGTATGAATATTCAGATCTGAAAGATTCAAGATAAAAGTTTAATATTGACATAGAAATAATAATACTTCAAGCATACTAACTAAGCAATTATGTCTCTTCAAAATAACATGGCCAAAGAAAGTTATCCCTACAAAATCATATAGTCTGGCTATGCTCCATCTTCACCACACAAAGTATTCAAATCATGCACAACCCCGATGACAAGTCAAGCAATTGTTTCATACTTTTGGTGTTCTCAAACTTTTTCGATCTTCACGCAATACATGAGCGTGAGCCATGGACATAGCACTATAGGTAGAATAGAATGGTGGTTGTGGAGAAGGCAAAAGGGGAGATGATAGTCTCACATCAACTAGGCGTATCAACGGGCTATGGAGATGCCCATCAATAGATATCAATGTGAGTGAGTAGGGATTGCCATGCAACGGATGCACTAGAGCTATAAGTATATGAAAGCTCAACAAAAAGAAACTAAGTGGGTGTGCATCCAACTTTCTTGCTCACGAAGACCTAGGGCATTTTGAGGAAGCCCATAATTGGAATATACAAGCCAAGTTCTATAATGAAAAATTCCCACTAGTATATGAAGATCATGGTGCTACTTTGAAGCACAAGGGTGGAAAAAAGGATAGTAGTATTGCCCCTTTTTATTCTTTTTTTGGGGTGCCTTCTTTTTTTGGCCTTTCTCTCTTTTGGGGACAATACTCTATGAATGATGGTCATCACACTTCTATTTATTTACAACTCAATGATTACAACTCGATACTAGAATAAAGTATGACTATATATGAATGCCTCCTGCGGTGTACCGGGATAGAAATGATGCATGAGTGACTTATATGAAAGAATTATGAATGGTGGTTTTGCCACAACTAAAATGTCAACTACATGATCATGCAAAGCAATATGAAAATGATGGAGTGTGTCATAGTAAATGGAACGGTGGAAAGTTGCATGGAAATATATCTCGGAATGGCTATGGAAATGCCATGATAGGTAGGTATGGTGGCTGTTTTGAGGAAGGTATATGGTGGGTTTATGATACCGGCGAAAGGTGTGCGGTATTAGAGAGGCTAGCAATGGTGGAAGGGTGAGAGTGTGTATAATCCATGGACTCAACGTTAGTCATAAAGAACTCACATACTTATTGCAAAAATCCATTAGTTATCAAAGTAAAGTACTACGCGCATGCTCCTAGGGGGATAGATTGGTAGGAAAAGACCATCGCTCGTCCCCGACCGCCACTCATAAGGAGGACAATCAATAAATACATCATGCTCCGACTACTTAACATAACGGTTCACCATACGTGTATGCTACGGGAATCACAAACTTTAACACTAGAATTTCTCAAATTCACAACTACTCAACTAGCATGACTCTAATATCACCATCTCCATATCTCAAAACAATTATCAAGTTTCAAACTTCTCATAGTATTCAACACACTCATAAGAAAATTTTATTATTAATCTTGAATGCCTAAGATAATTAAAGCAAATTACCATGCTGTTTTTGTAGGACTCTCAAAATAATCTAAGTGAAGCATGAGAGAACAATGGTTTCTATAAAACAAATCCACCAACGTGCTCTAAAAGATATAAGTGAAGCACTAGAGCAAAAACTATATAACTCAGGAGATATAAGTGAAGCACATAGAGTATTCTAACAATTTCCGAATCATGAGTGTCTCTCTCAAAAAGGTGTGTGCAGCAAGGATGATTGTGGAAAACTAACAAATAAAGACTCAAATAATACAAGACACTCCAAGCAAAACACATGGTAAATAAAAATATAGCTCCAAGTAAAGTTACCGATAGAAGTAGACGAAAGAGGGGATGCCTTCCGGGGCATCCCCAAGCTTTGGCTTTTAGGTGTCCTTAGATTATCTTGGGAGTGCCATGGGCATACCCAAGCTTAGGCTCTTGCCACTCCTTGTTCCATAATCCATCAAATCTTTACCCAAAACTTGAAAACTTCACAACACAAAACTTAAAGTAGAAAATCTCGTGAGCTCCGTTAGCGAAAGAAAACAAAACACCACTTCAAGGTACTGTAATGAACTCATTATTTATTTATATTGGTGTTAAACCTACTGTATTCCAACTTGTCTATGGTTTATAAACTATTTTACTAGCCATATATTCATCAAAATAAGCAAACAACACACGAAAAACAGAATCTGTCAAAAACAGAACAGTCTGTAGTAATCTGTAGCTAACGCAAGATCTGGAACCCCAAAAATTCTAAAATAAATTGCTGGACGTGAGGAATTTATCTATTAATCATATGCAAAAATAATTAACTAAATATCGCTTTCCAAATAAAAATGGTAGCAGTTTTCGTAAGCGCTAAAGTTTCTGTTTTTTACAGCAAGATTAAAAAGACTTTCCCCAAGTCTTCCCAACGGTTCTACTTGGCACACACACTAAATAACACAAAAAACACAACCAAAACAGAGGCTAGATAAATTATTTATTGAATAACAGCAAGTATAAATATTGGGTTGACTCCCGACAAGTGCTTTTCTTTAAAGCCTTATAGCTAGGCATAATATTTCAATGATGCTCACATGAAAGACAAGAATTGAAGCACAAAGAGAGCATCATAAGACACGTGACAAACACATTTAAGTCTAACATACTTCCTATGCATAGGCATCTTATAGGCAAACAAATTATGAAGGCAAGCAAAAACTAGCATATGCAAGGAAGCGGAAAGAAACAATAGCAATCTCAACATAACGAGAGGTAATTTAGTAACATGAAAATTTCTACCACCATATTTTCCTCTCTCATAATAATTATATGTAGGATCATAAGAAAATTCAACAAAATAGATATCACATAAAATATTTTCAACTTGACCCACATGCATGCAAAGTTAACACTCTTCCAAAATAGTGGGATTCACATTAACTAAAGTCATGACCTCTCCAAACCCACTTTTATCAAAAATTTCATAAGATTGAACATTCTCCAAATATGTGGGATCTAAAGTTGACACTATTCCAAACGCACTTTCAATAATATTGCAAACACTATTATCAATCTCATATTCATCATGGGGCTTAAATAAATTTTCAAGATCATAAGAAGAATCACCCCAATCATGATCATTGCAACAAGTAGAGGACATAGCAAAACTAGCATCCCCAAGCTTAGGGTTTTGCATATTATTAGCACAATTTACATAAATAGAATTTATAATAAAATCATTGCAATCATGCTTTTTATTCAAAGATCTATCGTGGATCGCTTCATAAAGTAATTCATCACACTTTTCAGATTCACGAATTTGAAGCAAAACTTCATAAAGATAATCTAGTGCACAAAACTCACTAGCAATTGGTTCATTATAATTGGATCTCTTAAAAAGATTAGCAAGCGGATGAGGATCCATAGATCTTAGGATCTCTGTTTAGTAATAAATAAAAAACTATTCCAACCAAACGAGCAAACGAGCCAAGTAAGACATCAAAGCAAATGGAAAGACGAAGAGAAGAAGGGCGAATAAAATGGCAAGGGTGAAGTGGGGGAGAGGAAAACGAGAGGAAATGGAAAATAATGTAATGCGGGAGATAAGGGGTTGTGATGGGTACTTGGTATGTTGACTTTTGCGTAGACTCCCCGGCAACGGCGCCAGAAATGGCTCATTGTCGGGAGTCCAAATCTTGACTTGACCTTGCGTAAGCCTCCCCGGCAATGGCGCCAGAAATCCTTCTTGCTACCTCTTGAGCACTGCGTTGGTTTTCCCTTGAAGACAAAAGGGTGATGCAGCACAAAGAAATAAACTCCTCGCAACCAATGTGATAAAGGGGTTGTCAATCCCTTCATGGTCACCTACGAGAGTGAGATCTGATAGATATGATAAGATAATATTTTTGATATTTTTATGATAAAGAGAAATAAAGATGCAAGTAAAATAAATAGCAAAGGAAATAACTAAGTATTGGAAGATTAATATGACAGAAAATAGACCTGGGGGCCATAGGTTTCACTAGAGGCTTCTCTCGAGAGTATAAGTATTACGGTGGGTGAACAAATTACTCTTGAGCAATTGACAGAATTGAGCATAGGTATGAGAATTCTAGGTATGATCATGTATATAGGCATCACGTCTGAGACAAGTAGACCGACTCCTACCTGCATCTACTACTATTACTCCACACATCGACCGCTATCCAGCATGCTTCTAGAGTATTAAGTTCAAGAGAACAAAGTAACGCTTTATGCAAGATGACATGATGTAGAGGGATAAACTCATGCAATATGATATAAACCCCATCTTGTTATCCTTGATGGCAACAATACAATACGTGCCTTGCTGCCCCTACTGTCACTGGGAAAGGACACCGCAAGATTGAACCCAAAGCTAAGCACTTCTCCCATTGCAAGAAAGATCAATCTAGTAGGCCAAACCAAACTGATAATTCAAAGGGACTTGCAAAGATAACCAATCATACATAAAAGAATTCAAAGAAGATTCAAATATTGTTCATAGATAAGCTTGATCATAAACCCACAATTCATCGGTCTCAACAAACACACCGCAAAAGATGATTACATCGAATAGATCTCCACAAGAGAGGGGGAGAACTTTGTATTGAGATCCAAAAAGAGAGAAGAAGCCATCTAGCTAATAACTATGGACCCGTAGGTCTGAAGTAAACTACTCACACTTCATCGGAGAGGCTATGGTGTTGATGTAGAAGCCCTCCGTGATCGATACCCCCTCCGACGGAGCTCCGGAGAAGGCCCCAAGATGGGATCTCGTGGATACAAAAAGTTACAGCAGTGGAATTAGGGTTTTGGCTCTGTATCTGGTAGTTTGGGGGTACGTAGGTATATATAGGAGGAAGGAGTACGTCGGTGGAGCAACATGGGCCCCACGAGGGTGGAGGGCGCGCTTGGGGGGGTAGGCGCGCCCCCTACCTCGTGATGTCCTCGTTGGTTTCTTGAGGTAGGGTCCAAGTCCTCTAGATCATGTTCGTTCTGAAAATCATGTTCCCGAAGGTTTCATTCCGTTTGGACTCCATTTGATATTCTTTTTCTGCGAAACCCTAAAATAGGCAAAAAAAATAGCAATTCTGGGTTGGGCCTCCTGTTAATAGGTTAGTCCCAATATAAAAGTGTATAATAAAGCCCAATAATGTCCAAAACAGGATATAATATAGCATGGAACAATAAAAAAATTATAGATATTTTGGAGACATATCATGCCCTTAATCTTATTTTGATGTTGATGACAACATGCAAATAGTGGACTAATCATTTTTATCAAGTATATCTCAGGATTAAGTCTCAAGGGTCGTGCGTATGGATCATGACTACAGACAAATATATATCACTCAAGAACGGAGATACAAGACAATAGCTTTGGCTCTTTTTCGGTTTGTTCTTGAGTATAGGAATCCCGCACTATTAAGAGGGGACCGTTAGATTTCGTAAAAGACTTGCTCAAAACCCACAAAGTATCATCTCACAACATCTCTGTTTCACCCCTAGCTCTTCCACTAACGTGTGGAAAAAGTTCTTTGTGCTCATGAGCTGGTGTGCTCGATTTTCATCGGACGACCGGTAATCTACGGACATCCGGCCCTTCACAGCCGATCAGGCATCTGGCTCTCTTCGGATGTCCGGTGCATCCTCACATAAAGAATATAGTGGAAATCTAGTCCACTTCAGACGACCGGTCATCGGACGTCCGTTTCTCTCCAGAAATACAGTACTGCCTCAACAGACCATTTATTTACGGATTTCCGGTCCTCACCGGACAAGCGGCACCTTTCGGACGTTTGGTGGCTGTGTGCCTCGTGCTTCTTTTGTGGCCTGGTAGGATTCCCAACGACCGACGCCCGGCCGGACGTCCATACCAATCTGTGCCACCAGACTTTCGGTACTCACCGAACGTCCGACAACTTCAGTACACTAAGTGGCTCAACGGTCAATTTTTACACTACTACTATATATAGCCTCCTCCCTCCACAGGATAAGGTTGACCATTCACTTTGAGCTTTCTAAGAACACATCTCACTCCCTCTCTTGATCCCCTACACCAAATCCTAGACCCCCAAGGGATTTGGGGACATTTGAGAGAAGTTCTCCAATCAAGTGATAGATCCACTCCTTCCCCTTCTGCTCACCAAAGGAATTCGTGATTTGAGCAAGTTCTTGAGAATTTCCCATTGTTTTTGTTACTCTTGGAGGTTGGAGACTCCTAGGCGGTAGGAGTCCTTCGGAGAGGAATCGATCATTGTGATTACCCCCGGAAAGTTTGTGAGGGTTTGGAGATCACCCCAAGGTCTACCACCAGTGGTTGAGAAACGCCTTCATGGTGTTGTCTCAAAGGGAGAATAAGGTGAGCTTTCGTGGCGTTGGTGTGCCTTCATGGTAACATCCACCTCTCTAACGGTGACGTAGCTACCCTCCAAGGAAGTGAACATCGGCATACATCCTCGTCTCGCGGAGTTGCGGTTATTCCTCACCCTAACTCCCTACTTCTGGCTACTTGTCTCTTGTCCTTGCTTATATATCATATTGTGCTTGTTTATTCACATAGTTGTGTTACTTGTTTACCTTGCTTAGCTCTTAGCATCATACTTGCAATTGTTAGGCTCACCTTCATATTCCGCATTATTGCCTAAAAGTGCTAAGTAATAATTAAAATTTGTAATTGTACCTATTCACCCCCCCCTCTAGGTCCATCTCGATCCTCTGTGGATCTCATCTCTATCTCGTTCATTTCCCTCCAAGGTAGCATCCGTCTTCTTCTCCTCCTCTCATCAATCGACTTCTCCTTCGATCTATGGAGATGGATTGTTGATTTGGGTCTCCCTCCTCCTCTAGGTCGGGATGCCAAGGACCAAGCGCTCTGCACGCAAGCAGGCCCTAGGTGGGTCCTCTCGCCCCGTATCGTCGTGGTGTTCCGATGATTCACAAGAGCGTAAGCGTGCCGCCCAACCTCGCAGCTCTGCTAGCGACTCCTCAACGGAGGACTCTGACTATGAGGATGAGCTGGAAGATATTGAGCAGGCCGAGTATGTTGTTGTTCGCACCACTGCACCTAAGTCAGGAACTCGTCGGCCCACCTTCAAGCCTCCTCCTCCTCCGGTGCAACCTCAAGGTGATGCCCGTCGCATCTCTCTTGAACCTCCACTACCTCTCGGCCACAACATTAAAAGGTTCAACGAGGTTTCCATTGCTTCCTATCTTAAACTTCGTCGTGATGTTGACCAATTTTCGATTCTTAGCAACTCCCAAGACGATCGCTTTCGCACTAACCTCCAGGCAGACATCTTTACCACTGTCATCATTCCTAAGGGTCTGTCTCTGCATGTGTGCATTGACTTAGAGCACATTCATGCTCATCCGGTGAAATATCCGGGGGCTATTGAGCTCATCGAGTCATCTAATCTTGCTACTCCATTTGCATTTCAGCATGATTTTAACCAAGCTGCCATTCATCAATTCTATGCCACATGTTTCTTTGGTCCAAATGACACTGTCACTTGGATGACCTCCGACACCGTGCTCACGGCTTATTATTCTCAATTTGTTAATTCCCTTGGTTTTCTTACACTGGTTTCAAAATCCATAGGGATGACCCCAACCATAGGCCCAAGGGCATTGAGGTTTGTGCGGATCTTCTCAAACCCATAGATGAAATGACTAATGAGGAGAAACAGAAGGGTCTGAACCAAATCTCCATTTGGTGCTCTCCTTTCTACATTATCTTTCAATGTGTCATTCGCACCATTTATCCCAAGATAGGTGACAAGGGGTCTTGCAATAGCTACTGCATCAATCTCATGCATCGCCTCTATGTGTATCCCAAAGGGAAGATCAATGTCCCTCATTTCCTGTGGCATGAGATCCGTCTCGCTTGTCTTCAGCACAAGCGGGTCTTTCCTCATGCTCCCTTCCTTCAGGCATTCATCGAGAGTGTGGCTTCGTTTTCCATTGCCCGCACTCACTTGCATGAGTGGTGGGTCATTCCACCTCACATGGCGGATGATTGGGTCCCCAAGGACTCTTCCTCTTCTGATAATGCTTGCCGAACTGTTGCTAGCATTCCCCCTGCTGCTCACACTGCTCCTTTCGGATCTGTATCATTTAGGCGCGTTGCTCGCTTTCTTGGGAAGGCACTCTGCCATGATGAAGGTTTTTTCCTTTCACTGCTCCCAAAATCACGATGTTGTCACTTGCATGGTCACTTCCAAGAATGCTCAGAAGGCTCGTCTGAGAGACTCCGGAGTTTTTAATGTGAGTGATGATGAACGTCTTCCTGATGATCCACCTTCTAACTTTGGCTTTCCCTCGGGTCCTGAGTGGTCTGATTTCCTTGACGAGGCTGGTGGCAGTGGTGCTCACGATGATGATGCTTTATGATAGCCTAACCCCTTTTGGGTACTTGATGCCAAGGGGGAGTAGGCACTTATCTATTATGTAATGCTGTGAGATTAGCTTGTATCAAACCAATTATGTTTATTGTTGTTTTATGTACTATGCTATGAGTGATGAACTGTTATGGGTTGTGTAATGCCACTGGTGCGCGTCGGTCCTAAACAAACGGTTTTTAACCCCTTCCCGCGATGGCATTTGGAACCGTCGCCAAGTGAGTGTGGGCGATAGGGGGGTCCTTCCCACACGACCCAGAAACCATCGGGGATATGCCCTCCTGGCAGGCACGCTCGGCAAAATGAGAATGTGTGCGACCGACGAGCGCTCAAATATGGAAAAACATACAGTAGAGCTAAAGAATACAATTATACAGCGAAATTGTTTCCGATCGCAAGTACATCCCACATAGTCAGTCCCCGCTAAACATTTCCGTTCGTATGTACATCCCACATAGTCAGTCCAAAGAAAACGTTTCCGTTCACAGGTACATCACACACAATTTTTCCCATTAATTCGTTTGCGTTATTGAATGTATCACACACGGTCCGTAGAAGAAATTGTGTGGCAAAGGCTATCCATCACACACAGCTTTTATGTGGTAAACGTTTGCGCAAGGTAGCCTAACACAAATAGTTTTCAAGAGAAAGTCATGTGTGATTGTTCATTGATCCAACACGGTTTATTCCAAGAAACTGTGTGCGTTGCCTGAGGTCATCGCCTGTAACACCCTCGATGCGACTATAGCTCCCACGTGTCGAGGCACGACTTAGAGACATAATCGCATTGAAGGCATATGTCGCAAGTAAGGTAATCTTTACACATCCCATGTAATATAATAATAAAGGGGAGATAACATAGTTGGCTTACACTCGCCACGTCAATCAAGGTACATAAATAACATTACATCATCCAAACACTCATGGCCTGACTACGGCGCCAAAATAAAAGATAACCCAACATGCGACACGGTCCCGATCACCCCCAACTGGGCACCACTACTAATCATCAGGAAAGGAAACATAATAACGTTGAGAGTCCTCGTCGAACTCCCACTTGAGCTCGAGTGCGTCACCTGGAGCGGAATCGTCAGGTCCTGCATCTGGTGTAATAGTAATCTGTGAGCCACAGGGACTCAGCAATCTCGCACCCTCGCGATCAAGACTATATAAGCTTATAGGTAAGGCAAGGTAAATATAAGTGGAGCTGCAGCAAGCGACTAGCATATATGGTGGCTATACTGTTCAAAAAAGAGAGCGAGAAGAGGAGGCAAAGCGCGAGCGAGAAAATAGAGAGCAACCTGCGCAAGCATTACTCCAACACCGTGTCCACTTCCCGGACTCCGCCGAGAAGAGGCCATCACGGTAACTCACACGGTTGATTCATTTTAATTAAGTTAAGGTTCAAGTTATCTACAACCGGACATTAACAAATTCCCATCTGCCCATAACCGCGGGCACGGCTTTCGAAAGTTCAAATCCCTGCAGGGGAGTCCCAACTTAGCCCATGACAAGCTCTCACGGTCAACGAAGGAATAGACCTCCTCCCGAGACGTTCCGATCAGACTCGGTACCTCGGTTCTTCAAGACACTTCGACAGGTTAAAACAAGACCAGCAACATCGCCCGAATGTGCCGACAAATCCCAATAGGAGCTGAACATATCTCGTTCTCAGGGCACACTCAGATGAGACATCCTACGAGTAAAACCAACCCTCAAGTTGCCCTGAGGTGGCCTCGCAGTCTACTCGGTTCGTACCAACACTCAGAGGAGCACTGGCCCGGGGGGTTTTAAATAAGATGACCCTCGGGCTACGGAAACCCAAGGGAAAAAGAGGCTAGGTGGAAAATGGTAAAACCAAGGTTGGGCATTGCTGGAAAAGCTTTAATCAAGGCGAACTATCAAGGGGTTCCCATTATAACCCAACTGTGTAAGGAACGCAAAATCCAGGAACATAACACCGATATGACGGAAACTAGGGCGGCAAGAGTGGAACAAAACACTAGGCGAGAGGCCGAGCCTTCCACCCTTTACCAAGTATATAGATGCATTAAGATAACAAGATGATATAGTGATATCCCAACAAGTAAATAAATGTTCCAACAAGGAACGGCCTCCAATCTTCACCTGCAACTAACAACGCTATAAGAGGGGCTGAGCAAAGCGGTAACATAGCCAATCAACGGTTTGCTAGGACATGGTGGGTTAGAGGTTTGACATGGCAATTTGGGAGGCTTGAAAGCAAATGGTAGGCATCGTAGCATTGGCATAACAAAAGAGCGAGCAATCTAGCATAGCAAAGATAGTAGTGATTTCGAGGGTATGATCATCTTGCCTGCACAGTTGTCAGAGTTGACTGGATCCTCGAAAGCAAACTCAACGGGCTCCTCGTTAGCGAACTCGTCTCCCGGCTCTACCCAAAGAAGACAAACAAGCAACAAGGACACAACCAACCACGTGCAAAGCTCAAACAACATGATGCAACGATGATATGCTATGCGGGATGCGATGCGGGATGCATATGCGAGATGTGACAAGGAATGCGTGAACCTGGCCTCAACTTGGAAATCCAAGTGTGCCACTGGAAAGATGAGATGAAATCGCTTGAAAACAATATAAAGAACGTCGGAATCGGAGTTACGTTTTGGAAATGGCAAGCGATTCAAATATGACACCAGTCTGCGATTTACAGCAAGTAGTCATCTAAATGCAATGAGATGAACATGCTACAGCACCCAAATATGGCATAAAAATACATGGTAGGGATGCATTCATGATGCTTAACAAAAGTCTAGCACTGAGCTATGGCCAATTCATCCATTAACAGGTTCAAACAAGCATGGCAAAAATGCATATGGCAAACAGATTTCAGGCTTAGTGAAATTAACACTTGTCTGGAATTTCAGATCAGGTAGCTCTCTTCGGAGCAACAAAACTACATGCTATAGGACCTGAACATGGCAAAGTAAAGCATGGCATGGAGCTACTCAAAGAGCTTAACAAAAGTCCCTTAGTGACCTTGAGCCAAAAGGGATCAGAAAATACAATTGCAAGCATGTGAACATGGCAAAAACATAATCAGATCACAGACTTAGTGAAAACTGGAGCATGCTGAAAACAGATATCAAGTAGGCATGTTTATGAGCTCGATGCACTCGCTACGGAGCAAGTCATGACAAGCTAAGCATACACCCATCAAGAATACACAAAATGCAAGCTAGACATGGCAAGAACAATAGCATAGCATGCACGGATCAACTACAACATCATCGGCAAAATTGCAAACAAGTTGACAATCTGCCCAGATTCACAAAGTAGCAAAAGTAGAGCTCGATTGACTCAAGCTAGGGTGCTCCATAATTGCAAAAAAAGACATGGATGGATAGAGCACTACAAGATTAACAAAACATCCTTACTGATCATCCTCAAAAGAGGCACGGATCACTCGGAAACAACATGAACATATGGCCATATGAAATAAACAGATCAAGGACTTGGTGGAATTGCTAAGTCCCTGAAATCAGCACTTCCAAGTGCCTCACTTCGCAAGCTTGTGCTAGTCACCACACACATCACAAAAATACATGGGTTGCACCTCTGGAAAAATGACAAAACCCTTAACAAAACATATGTAGAGCTCAAGGGCATATCATGCACACAATAATCATGGCAAAAAAGACAAATATGCAAATGGAGTAGCAGATCTGACAATTATCTCAAGTAGCCCTCTTCTAACAGCATTTCGGGCATCACAATGAACTCAAATGCAAATGATGCAATGGAATGAAATGATGTACTCTCTGAGACGAACAATTTGATATGCTATATGCCAAAAACGGAGCTACGGATGCGGAGATAGAGCCTAATGAATAGGAGCACATGGATCTGAAAATTTAGGGACTTAGAAGAAAAAACGACCTAGGGTTTACTGTTCACCAGATCTGGATCCAGATCGGCGCACGGATTCCGAGGCACGCCGGAGCACTGTTCACCAGCGCCGGAGAAGAAGAGGACGGCGGCCGGCGTGGTGGTGGCCGGAGCTCACTGAGGCGGCGCGGAAGAGGATGGTGGCGGCGTCGGCGGCCGGATGCGGCGGCGAAGGCGGGCGGTGAAGGCGGCAAGGCGGCCGGCGGCGATGGCGCAGGAAGCGGCGCGGCGGAGGGGCGGCGCCGGGCGAAGTGGCGGCGCCGGGCGGGCGCGGGCGGCGCTGGAGGCGGGGAGGAGGCGCGGGGCGCGGCGGAGAGGCGGGCCGTGGGGGCCGGCCTCGGGCTCCCGGGCCGCGGCAGCGGCGGGGACAGGCGATGCCACGTGGCAGGCAGCAGTAGGCGGCGGCGGATCCGGACACGTCCGGCTCGGCGCGGACGTTCTCCGGCGGCGGCGGAGATCTCTTTTTTTTTAGGGTTGGACGGGGAGAAGAGGAAGAAGAAAACGGAGGGGGTCTTTAAATAGGCATAGGAGGAGCTAGGAGAGTCCAAATGAGGTGCGGTTTTCGGCCACGCGGTCGTGATCAAACGCTCTAGATGATGGAGCAGGTTTAGGTGGGTTTTGGGCCAAATTGGAGGGGTGTTGGGCTGCAACACACACGAAGCCTTTTCGGTCCCTCGATTAACCGTTGTAGTATCAAACGAAGTCCAAATGATACGAAACTTGACAGGCGGTCTACCGGTAGTAAACCAAGGCTGCTTGGGAAGTCTCGGTTCAATCTGGAAATTTTTAATCCCCACACACGAAAGAAAGCTAGAAATGACCACCGGAGGAGAACGAAGCGCCGGAATGCAAAACAGACAACGGGGAAAATGCTCCAATGCATGAGATGAACATGTATGCAAATGCAACGCACATGATGACATGATATGAGATGCATGACAACGATAACCACACACGGAGACAAACACCCGAACCCAAGAAAATAAAATAACTTAACGCCGGAAACGGCAAGAGTTGGAGTACAAATTAGGAAAATTACATCCGGGGTGTTACAACACTCCACCACTACGAAAGGATCTCGTCCCGAGATCTAGGACTGAAAGAACGCCGGGTACTCAGAACGGAGGTGATCCTCGCGTTCCCAGGTAGCTTCACAGTCGGAATGGTGTGACCACTTGACTTTGAGGAATTTGATTGACTTATTGCGAGTCTTGCGTTCAGTCTCTTCAAGAATAGCAACTGGGTGCTCACGATAGGAAAGATCTTCTTGGAGCTCAATGTCCTCGAAGTTGACGGTGTGGTCAGGAGTCTTGAAGCACTTTCAAAGCTGAGAGACATGGAATACGTCATGAACATTTGCAAAGTTTGAAGGAAGCTCGAGTTGATAGGCGGGGTCGCCTCTCTTGCTGACAATCTTGAAAGGTCCCACGTATCTGGGGGCAAGCTTCCCTTTGATACCGAAGCGACGAGTACCTTTCATAGGAGAGACACGGAGGTAAACATGATCTCCGATCTCGAAAGCCAAATCACGGTGCTTACTATCATAGTAGCTCTTCTGGCAGGATTGGGCTTCTTTGAGGTTATCACGAATGACTTTGCACATTTCCTCTGCCTCTATGATTAAATCAATACCGAGAAGCTGACGTTCACCGGTTTTAGACCAGTTGAGAGGGGTACGGCACTTCCTGCCATACGATGTGCAAGACCAAATTGTTAAAAACCAAATTATTAGAATGGTTCCTACAATTGCACAATAATGTGCTATTCGAGAATGGACCATGCACATGCTAACCTCGATCGTAAACCTCACTGCTTCCCATTGTTTCCCTGCAACACATATAAGGTAGTTAGTCATCAGGTTAAGGGTTCGCATGATATCGGTAAAATATGTTGATGAAAAATAAGCATATTGCAGATTCATCAGATTAATTCAAGCCACACGGAAAACCCATTTACCCAAACCAAGCATGATTAAGAACTAGGACATATAGCACTTGTATATGTTTCTCATGTATTAAGTGCAGCCAAATTTGATTTATTCCTCACATGCACAACAATACAAAATTCTACCCACGAAAATTGGACATCGCATTGCAGAATTGAACCAAGTAGTTAACTAAACACCACAACAAATGAACCAAACATTAACTGAGCACCACATTGCACAATATAACATACTCCTAATAGAAGATCAGACAGTTAACCAAACAGTTAACTATAGACAATTGTAGCAATTGTATTTGTTTCTCATGTATTTACTACAGCCAAATTCAATTTATTCCTCTCATGGTATACAATAACAGAATGCACCCACGACTATTGAACATCGCATTGCAGAATTGAACCAAATAGTTAACTAAACACCACTACACAAATGAACCAAACTTTAACTGAGCACCACATTGCACAATGTATAACCAAACCAAGCATGCTTGACAACTTGGAAATATAGCAATTGTATATGTTTCTCATGTATTTTGTAAATATAAATTTGATTTATTTCTCACATGGAAGACAATACAAAATTGCAGCCTGAAGAATTGAACATCACATTTGCAGAATTGAACCAAACAGTTAACTAAAGACAACATATACACTTAATAAGTGAGCACCACACTGCACGACATATAGAACATATACACTAGAGCAACAGATTGCATGGTAAAATCAGATAGCACAATTCACTAGAATTTGTGAAGGAAAGGCAGGAGCAGCACACGCAATGGGTAAACCGAGCATGCGTAACCGGCGTAGCTAGCAAATGGCAAGGTGCTCCTCCAAGATCTGGGGGTCTGCACGAATGGCAGCCATCGTGACCTCATACGCGCGTGCGATCGCGATTTGCTTCTCCGCTGCCAAATGCTCCTTGAGATCCTGGCTATACTGTGTGCACCATGGCTTAGGGCAGCACTTATTTGGTGGAGGGGTCGGTGTTTTGGGTGGAAGGAGTCATGCTCGCGCCGGCGATCGGGGCATGTGGGATGTGGAAGGAGGAGGAGGATGGGGGTCCGGTGTGGATTACCTGCCAGGATAGACGAGTGTCGGTGTCAAAACCGGCGGATCTCCGGTAGGGGGTCCCGAACAGTGCGTCTAAGGCGGATGGTAACAGGAGGCGGGGACACAATGTTTACGCAGGTTCAGGCCCTCTCGATGGAGGTAATACCCTACTTCCTGCTTGATTGATCTTGATGATATGAGTATTACAAGAGTTGATCTACCATGAGATCGGAGAGGCTAAACCCTAGAAGCTAGCCTATGGTATGATTGTTGTTGTCCTATGGACTAAAACCCTCCAGTTTATATAGACACCGGAGGGGCTAGGGTTACACAGAGTCGGTTACAAGGGAGGAGATCTACATATCCGAATCGCCAAGCTTGCCTTCCACGCAAAGGAGAGTCCCATCCGGACACGGGATGAAGTCTTCAATCTTGTATCTTCATAGTCCAACAGTCCGGCCAAAGTATATAGTCCGGCTGTCCGAGGACCCCCTAATCCAGGACTCCCTCAACGAGGCCGAGCAGCTTGAAGGAGGGTCGCCGACGAGGAGGCGGTGCTGCAAGCAAGGAGTGAAGGTTTCAACTTGGAAAGGAAGGCGGAAAGTGGGGTAATGTGGCTTTTGGTAAGGGGGAGGGGCGGGGAGGTAGATATTTCTGCGGAAGCCGAAAATTTGGAATCGCTTTAGCCAAAAAACTGGCACGCAAAGTGTCATCAAACACGGTCCCTTATTCAGAACTGTGTATGATATGTGGACATCACAAACAATTCAGATACCTTCAACCGCGTGTGATGAGTTTGAACGTCAAAAGTTTTGGTTCGAATTTCCATGGTTATGGTGGTCATCCACGTCATTGCATAATTTGGGTACACAAAGGAGACTACAACACACCTACACTTCTTAATCGAGCAAGTTCAGCAATTAAATAGAGCTAGCTGACCTAAACATTACTCTAACAAATTAAAGACCGGCACTCTTAATTAAACAAAACAAAGAGAACTACTACAGCTGGTGCTTGTCGATCTCCGCCGCCGCCTCCATGTCCAGCTCGTGCCCGACGGTATCCTGGGGAAAGGGCTCCATGGCATCCATCGCACCATACTCGGCAAGCATCTCGCCATCCGCGTCCGCCATCTCTTTGGAAAAGGCCGCCACGAGCTGGGCGTGGGCGGACGCGATCTGGGCTTGGACGGGCTTCGTCGTCGCAAGGTATGCGACGGAGGAACGGACAGCTGCTCGAACGCTCTCGGCAATTGCCTGCTCTTCGGCCGTGGGTTGCCGACCGTTGTCGGAGAAACTTCGTTCGATTTGTGTGGTGACCGCCAGGAGCTGGGCGTGGGCGGCCTTGACATGGTCGTGGGCGGCCTCCATCAGGGCTAAGGCCGCCGCTACGGAACGGACAGCTGCTATGCCTCTCTCGCCAGTTGCTATCCCCGAGGCAGATGTTGCTGCCGCCACCTAAGAAGCAACAACGGTCGTTTTCGCTGCCTTTGCTGCCCAGTCGCAGATTGCGGCCATGCTCATGCACCTTGTTAGCACGCTGATGGCGCCTGCGATCGCGCTCTTGCTGGAGTGAGCTACCGAAGTTGCCCTCACGACGCGGGTCCACGTGCCCATCTTTCACCGACGATGATTGAATAGTGAAATGATATTTGGGGAGCGAGTTAGTGTGCTTGAGATGCCGGCTGTGGACTCTAGCGGAGCTCCAGGCATCCTGAAGGGTGCCTGCCTTGTGGCGAAGGAATGTTCTAAGGATGTAATATTTGAATGAATGTACTCATGTGATCCTGTAATATGAAAACGAGTTTGTCTGTGCTATATAACGCTTGTTGATTTAAAATATTACCTTCTCTGCGGCCGTTTATAAAATCTGAGAGTTGGCCAATCGTCGGCTTCTGCCCCCATGTAGCTAGTACTAAGGTGTTTGGGATAAATCTGATCACTCTTTATCCCAGTTTTGGGTCCTTCGAAGGAGGTGTTCAGCACAACGAACCAGGCAATCGGACTATAAGGCTTTATCACTCTCACTTAGCCATAGAAGTCTACAATTTTAAATTTTGGCGAAGCCCCTAGTATTCGGAAGGCTGTACTTGGGGCGCTATGAATGCCTAAATCTGACAAGACTGACTCCTCGCCTGAAGCGGAAAAAATCTTTAGGGATTTGGGACCTCTCGAACAGCGACCAGCTCTCGCCGCATCATGATAGTCAGTTTTCAGCTTTCTCTACAGAGGTGCTCGTCCGGAAGAACCGGGACACAATTGCAGTAGTTCTCCCAGTGCTACCTTAGCCGATATAGCGGAACGTAAGGCACCAAAACATGGGAGCCGGGCAAACCCAACTATTGACCCAAGACATGATTGGGAGCTGATGCATATAATGTTATAAGTTCGGGGTGCCACACTGTCGAATGTGTTCGGACTTTTCTTGTCGTGTTATGGGGTACACTGAAGCCCCTGGCATACTGAACGTACCAGACTGTACGGGAGCAACTTGTCGTGAATAGACAAACAAGGAAGAAAAAAAGGAAGGTGAAGAAATGTAATAATAAGTTGATGTTGTGCATTGTTATTTATAGGATACGTCAAAGCATATGTGTATAAGTAGTACAATAAGCAAAAATAGGACTATCTGACATGTCCGATCCAAGGGCGAGCTGCGTGCCGGTATGTAAAACAGGTATAACGATCGGTATGAGAGACCACCTGGGTATTCTCTTGTACGTCAAAACTTCTTGCTCCCTTGGTGCTTCCTTCCCGTAATGGGTCCGATGATCTAGCTATCGGAGAGGGCCTCCAGAGAATAGGGTCCTGAAAGGAAGAAAATGATAAAGATATACTGGTCCTGAGGCAGTTGAACCGCATTGTGGGACATGCCATAGTCGTGCCTTCTGCTATACCCATGGTATCTTTAGTGCATAGTTATGTACGCGCGGCGTAAATTTCGTCGCTTGACTGGGACTAGGACGGAGGCCGAATTGCTAGGCAAGCTCTGAACGCGCCTGGCGATTCTGTTGTAGGTTATTCCGGACTCGCTTGAATGTGTATGTGGACCTTGTCGCCGAATTGGCGGTTTGCCTCAAAAGGTTGCTTTGCATTTCTGCTGCAAGGGCCGCGGTGTGCTCCTTCGTGCGGAGCGAGCGTTCTGTGTTTCCGTTAACTGTTATAACCCCGCGAGGTCCTGGCATTTTGAGCTTGAGGTATGCATAATGCGGTACCACATTGAATCTAGCGAATGCGGTTCGTCCGAGTAGTGCGTGATAGCCGCTGCGGAAGGGGACGATATCGAAGATTAACTCTTCGCTTCGGAAGTTATCCGGAGATCCGAAGACCACTTATATTGTGATTGAGCCCGTGCAACAGGCCTCTACACCTGGTATGACACCTTTGAAGGTGTTTTTTGTGGGTTTGATCCTCAAGGGGTCTATACCCATTTTGCGCACCGCATCCTGATAAAGCAGGTTCAGGCTGCTGCCACCGTCTATAAGGACTCGAGTGAGGTGGAATCCGTCAATGATAGGATCGAGGACCAATGCGGCAGAACCACCATGACGGATACTAGTGGGGTGGTCCCTATGATCAAAAGTGATCGGACAAGAAGACCATGGGTTGAACTTTGGGGCGACTGGCTCCATCGCATAGACATCCCTGAGTGCATGCTTCCGTTCCCGCTTGGCGATATGGGTTGCGTATATCATGTTCACTGTTTTCACCTGGGGAGGAAATTTCTTTTGTCCTCCTGTGTTTGGCAGCCGGGGCTCCTCCTCGTCGTCGCTATGCAGCCCCTTTTCCTTGCTTTCGGCATTCAACTTGCCGGCCTGTTTGAACACCCAACATTCTCTATTGGTGTGGTTGGCTGGCTTATCGGGGGTGCCATGAATTTGACAAGAACAATCGAGTATGCGGTCCAAACTAGACGGGCCCGGATTGTTTCTTTTGAATGGCTTTTTCCGCTGACCGGATTTAGACCCACTGAATCCGGCATTGACTGTCGTGTCTTCGGCGTTATCGCCGTTGCTGCGGCGCTTGTATCTGTTGCGACGTGGCTTGCCGTTGCTGTCCCTGGCCTCCGATGTGCCAGGGTTGCTTGTTGTGTTGTTGCTACGGGCCAACCAGCTATCCTCGCCCGCGCAGAAGCGGGTCATGAGTGTTGTGAGGGCTGCCATGGACTTTGGCTTCTCTTGGCCGAAATGTCTGGCGAGCCACTCATCACGGATGTTATGTTTTCAAGGCCGCTAGGGCTTCGGCATCCGGACAGTCCACAATTTCGTTCTTTTTGGTTAGGAACCGAGTCCAAAATTTCCTGGCTGACTCTCCGGGCTGTTGTGTTATGTGACTTAAATCATCAGCATCCGCTGGTCACACATAAGTGCCCTGGAAGTTGTCCAAGAATGCGTTTGCCAGGTTCTCCCAACTTCCGATGGAGTTTGCTGGCAAGCTATTTAGCCAATGACGAGCTGGTCCTTTGAGTTTTAACGGGAGGTACTTGATGGCGTGTAGATCGTCCCCGCGAGCCATGTGAATGTGGAGGAAGAAATCCTCTATCCATACCGCGGGGTCAGTAGTACCATCGTATGATTCAATATTCACGGGTTAAACCCTTCTGGGAATTCATGATCCATTACTTCATCAGTGAAGCATAGGGGGTGTGCGGCGCCTCTGTGCCGGGCAATGTCACAACGCGGTTCATACGAGTCTTGTCTGTTGTGTTCGGCCCGACCGGATTTGCTTTTGGTATATCCGGCATGACGGTCGTCGTCATGTGTTGGGGCGCGCCCTCGTGATCCGAAGATCGATCTTTTGTGTCTTGGTTTGTTTTCCAATACGTCTCGCAGGTCCTGTGTGTTACCCCAGGCCTTGCTGTTTTTGTTTGACTGGCGACGGGGTGTGGGCTGGACTTCGGGCTTATATGCCACCTCGTCTCAGCCAGAAGGTGGCCGGTCTACCGCATCATATACTGGAAGCGCAGGCTTTAATGCTTCCTCTTCAAGTTGGGGTAGCAACCTGCGCTTTGGGAAACTTTTGATTGGGCGCTCGAGTTCCTGTTCCTCGGCTGCCAGGACCTCAGTCCATCTATCTGCTAGCAGATCTTGCTCAGCTTGAAGCTGTTGTTGCTTTTTCTTCAGGCTTTTTGCTGTGGTAATAAGCCGGTGCTTGAAGCGCTCCTGTTCGATGGGATCCTCAGGCACGATGAATTCTTCATCGCCGAGGCTCACCTCGTCTTTGGAGAGAGGCATGTAATTGTCATCCTCTGATTCTCTGTCTGTTGCATGTTCCTTGGAGCTGGCTTGCCCATCCTCCTGCTCAAAGCCTGGCTGGAGGGGATTGTCTTCGTCTTCGGCACTATTTGCAGCGTTATTGTCTCCTGTGCCGGTATCACTGTTTTTGCTATGGCGGGGCTTAGAGCGGCGCCGATGACGCCGGTTCTTGGATTGCTTCTTGGGGGGATCATCCTCCGTTGCCTTATTCCCATCGCTTTCTTTGGGGTGTCCACCATATATATATCATACGATGAGGTGGCAGTCTAGCGCCCTATGGGCGGTGGTTCCTGTTCGTCTCCCACATCGTCGTCCATACCGTCGATGTCTTCGGAGTCGAAGTCAAGCATGTTGGTTAGGTCGTCGACAATGGCTAGCAAGTGGGTGGTGGGTGGGGAACGAATTTCTTCGCCGTCCGCTTCCCACTCGAGCCGGACATAGTTCGGCCAAGGGTCTCCTGACAAGGAGAGAGACCGTAATGAGTTTAGCACGTCGCCTAGGGGCGAGTGCTGAAAGATATCCGCGGAGGTGAACTCCATGATCGGTGCCCAATCAGATTGGATGGGCACGAACACGAGTGGTTCGGAGTCTATGGCCGGGGATGAATCCGAGTGTTCGGCAACACATGTCTCATAGGAGGTGAAGTCAGTATTCGGCTCTACCGCCGCTGAGTGTGCGGCCTCCGTGGCGGGGTCCATCCACCCGTCCTTGGACTGCACGATCTATTCCGGTTTGAGGGCCGGAGTAGTTACATGTGCGATCTCCCGAACACTGTCCATCGGCAGAGCTAAATCATGCCCATCGTGACGGTGTCACCTGATATGGGTTCGAATCCGTCGAAGATCAAGTCTCCGTGGATGTCGGCGGTATAGTTCAAGCTTCCAAACTTGACCTGATGGCCAGGGGCGTAGCTCTCGATCTGCTCCAGATGGCCAAGCGAGTTGGCCCGTAGTACAAAGCCGCCAAATACGAAGATCTGTCCGGGGAGGAAAACCTCACCCTAGATCGCATCGTTGCCGATGATCGAAGGAGCCATCAAGCCTTGATTGTGACGGCACAGTGGAACTCTCAATGAAAGCACCAATGTCGGTGTCAAAACTGGCGGATCTCGGGTAGGGGGTCTCGAACTGTGCGTCTAAGGCGGATGATAACAGGAGGCGACGGACACATTGTTCACCCAGGTTTGGGCCCTCTCGATGGAGGTAATACCCTACTTCCTGCTTGATTGATCTTGATGATATGAGTATTACAAGAGTTGATCTACCACGAGATCGGAGAGGCTAAACCCTAGAAGCTAGCCTATGGTATGATTGTTGTTGTCCTACGGACTAAAACCCTCCGGTTTATATAGACACCGGAGGGGCTAGGGTTACACAGAGTCGGTTACAAGGGAGGAGATCTACAAATCTGAATCGCCAAGCTTGCCTTCCACGCAAAGGAGAGTCCCATCCGGACATGGGACGAAGTCTTCAATCTTGTATCTTCATAGTCCAATAGTCCGGCCAAAGTATATAGTCTGGCTGTCCGAGGACCCCCTAATCCAGGACTCCCTCAACGAGGCCGAGCAGCTTGAAAGAGGGTCGCCGACGAGGAGGCAGTGCTGCAAGCAAGGAGTGAAGGTTTCAACATGGAAAGGAAGGCGGAAAGTGGGGAAATGTGGCTTTTGGTAAGGGGGAGGGGCGGGGAGGTAGATATTTCTGTGGAAGCCGAAAATTTGGAATTGCTTTAGCCAAAAAACTGGCACGCAAAGTGTCATCAGACACGGTCCCTTATTCAGAACTGTGTATGATATGTGGACATCACAAACAATTCAGATAGCTTCACCCGTGTGTGATGAGTTTGAACGTCAAAAGTTTTGGTTCGAATTTCCATGGTTACGGTGGTCATCCACGTCATTGCATAATTTGGGTACACAAAGAAGACTACAACACACCTACACTTCTTAATCGAGCAAGTTCAACAATTAAATAGAGCTAGCTGACCTAAACATTACTCTAACAAATTAAAGACCAGCACTCTTAATTAAACAAAACAAAGAGTACTACTACAGCTGGTGCTTCTTGATCTCCGCCGCCGCCTCCATGTCTAGCTCGTGCCTGACGGTCTCCTGGGGAAAGGGCTCCATGGCATCCATCGCACCATACTCGGCAAGCATCTCGCCATCCGCATGCGCCATCTCTTTGGAAAAGGCCGCCACGAGCTGGGCGTGGGCGGACGCAATCTGGGCTTGGACGGGCTTCGTCGTCGCAAGGTATGCGACGAAGGAACGGACAGCTGCTCGAACACTCTCGGTGATTGCCTGCTCTTCGGTCGTGGGTTGCCGACCGTTGTCGGAGAAACTTCGTTCGATTTGTGTGGTGACCGCCAGACGCTGGGCGTGGGCGGTGTCAGCGTTCTGGGAACGGGGGTCCCCAGACTTGTCTGCCTGCGGCCTGCGGCGTGGCTCAAAGGGGGGCCCAGCACGACCCATCTTCATCAACATAGACCCAAGACCCACGCGAGGGGCCAAGCCTCGCGGGGCGGACGACACGGAGCTTCCTCAGGCACGGCCTCATCAGGTTGGCTCGCGAGTAGGCGGAGAGATCAAGGCGGCAGGGAGGAAGTCATTGTGGAGCCCAAGCCAGCGTCACCACCAGAGCCTTTTGCAGGCGAGGACCAACTTTAGTCAGGATAAGTGTACCAGATGTTCCCCTTCAAAATGGCCAATTGTTGGCGCCCTTCCCGCTCAATATTTGGGAAGAGGCCCAGGGCCTTTGCCTATAAATAGGACTATCCACCCCCAGGGTAGGGGAGATCGGATCTAGAATCGGCCAACCCAGAAACAAGCTGGGATCGGATCGAGTAGCATCATAGAGAGAGAGAGAAGGGTGATTGAACTCCTCCTATTAGTTCATCCCCCCAGCCAAGAACAGACCCTCGCGAGGTTGTTCTTCCTTGTATTGCTCATCATCATCAGCCCAAGAGGCAATCCACCACACCACACACTGGAGTAGGGTATTACACCACAACGGTGACCCGAACCAGTATAAACCCTGTGTCTCTTGTGCTGTTCTTTCCATAGCTTAGATATTAGCGAGGCGGAGGGGTGCAGGTAGGTAGAAGGCGAAATCTCCGCGCGCACCCCAGTGTTCGAACCTCAAGGGTCTGCCGGAACCCGAAATCCGACATTTGGCGCGCTAGGTAGGGGTGCGCTGGAATTCGTCTTCCACCACCCCGTTCTCCTCCGACCATCGCGTCCATGTCTGACGCTCGTCGGGCCCGCGCCGAGCGCCGGGCCGCTCTCGCTTCCCGCGTCGCCCAGACGGCTCCTGTCAGCGGGCGTCCTTGCCGTTCCCCGTCACCTGCCATCAACGCCGCCACCGGCCCGGCGGGGGACGAGCGGCAAGCGTCGTCTCAGCATCCGTCCATGCGGCAAGACGGGCGCACGACTACTCCCTCGCTCACCCCAGCTGGTTCTTCGTCTCGCGCGCTCCGCGCACCCATGGAGGCTCGAGCTGCGCTCATTGCGGCAAACGAGCTCCTGCACTACCGTCCCATCGACGACGTCTATGGAGAATGGCTCGACCGCGTCGCCGAGCTCGTCCGCGCCACAGGGGGCTCTCCTGCGCCGTCCGTTCCACTGCACCGCACCCCGCCCCGCGCGGGCAACGATGCTCTGGCGGCGCCCCGGCCGCCTCCTCCTCAAGAAGGCGCCATGGCTCCAAGGCGTGTGGCCCCTGGGCGGAACCCACTCCGTCAGGTGCCAGCGCGGCAAGAGCAGAGCTGCCAAGAAGTCCCTCGCCCGCAAGAAGCTGCCCGGGCGCTCCCTGCTCCAGCACGTCGCGACCATGCTCCTGCTCTCGCACATCAAGACCCCGCGCTGCTCCCAGCTGCAGCGCGTGGGGACATGCAAGACCAAGCTCTCTGTCACCCAAGGCCTCCCGTGGCCACAGCTGGCTGCCGTGCCTTCACCACCGAGCTACGCAGTGTCGCGTGGCCCGGCAAGTTCAAGCCAGACCTGCCTCCTTGTTACGACGACATGGCCGACCCTGCGGAGTTCCTCCAGCTCTATGAGCTGGGCATCGAAGCTGCCAATGGAGACGAGAAGGTCATGGCGAACTGGTTTCCCATGGCGCTCAAGGACGGGGCCCGCACCTGGCTCCTGAACCTGGCTCCAGGCACGATCTCCTCCTAGGACGAGATGCGCACCCGCTTCATCGCCAACTTCCAAGGTACTCGCGACCGGCCACCCGCCATGAGCGACATGCGCCGCATCAAGCAACAACCCGGAGAGACCCTGCAGAAGTACATCCAGCACTTCAACAATGCACGCCTCAAGATTCCCAAGGTGACCGAGGAGGCCATCATCTCAGCCTTCTCCGACGGCGTGCGCGGTGTCAAGATGAAGGAGGAGCTGGCGATGCATGAAGACCTGTGCACTTCCTTGGAGTTGTTCAACTTGGCAACCAAGTACGCCAGGGCTGAGGAAGGGCATATCTCCCTCCTTGAGCTGCCTGCCGCAGACCCAGAAGAGAAGAAGCCCAAGGCCAAGGATGTGAAGCGCAAGGGGGCTGCCGTGCTCCAGGCAGAACCAGACACCAAGCGGGGCAGAGATCAGCCCGAACATTCCAAGGGCAGTCGGTACTGTGTGTACCACGACCTCCACACCCACAACACCAACGAATGTCAAGAGCTCCGAGCCGTGCGAGAAGGAAGGATCGGCCGTCGCCCCGACCACGCTGACCGGGGCTACAGTCGAGGAGGAGGAAGGAACGCAGGACGCTGGGAAGACCGCTGCCCGCGCCAAGGGTGGCGGGATCGACCTCGCGAGGATCGCTAGCAAGACCCGCCTCGCGAGGGAGACTGCAGGGATCAGCCTCGCGAGGATCACCGGCCAGGCAACGCAGGCCTCCCTCCGCTGCCGCCGCAGCCAAGGAGAAACAAGGACCGCCATCAGGACAAGGGGGCTGGGGGCTTCCAGGAGCCGCGCGCAGTCGCCTGCATCCTGGGCGGGGCTCAAGCCCCAGCCTCTCAACGCATCTTCAAGCAGTTCGCCCGCGAAGTGAATGCAGTCCTCCCCAAGCTGGAAGCCACGCGCCCTCTCAGGTGGTCGGTGTGCGCCATCACATTCAGCTCAGCAGATCTGCTCAAGTGTGCGGCTACAGCCGGAGTCCTCCCGATGCTTTGTTCCCCAATCATCAGCAACGTGGTGGTCACCAGGACCCTCATCGATGGCGGGGCAGGGCTCAACGTCCTGTCCGTGGAAACATTCAACAATCTCCAAGTGCCCTACAATCAGCTTCAGCCAACCAAGCCTTTCTCCGGAGTCACCGACGGCTCCACGGTCCCGATTGGGCAGGTCCGCCTCCCTGTCACCTTCGGGGCACGCGACAACTACCACACCGAGCTCATCGACTTCGACATCGCTCACATTCGCCTGCCGTACAATGCCATCCTTGGGTACCCATCGCTGGCCAAGTTCATGGCCGTAACTCACCACGGCTACAACGTCCTCAAGATGCCAGGAAGTGGCAGAGTCATCACGGTGCCCTGTGAAGAGAAGGACGCGGTGTGTTCCCTGGAACGAGCCTTCCAGGCTGCATCACTGGAAGACCCGGATCGCGGAAGCAGGAGGCTTCCCAAGACCGCCCCCAAGAAGAAGAAGACATCGTCCGGCCCGGCCCCTCAGGAGGCAGGCCCCTCAGGGCCCGCGCCTGCCCAGGGGGAACCTCCTTCCATCGCATAGGAAAGCACGCCCGGTGCCCTCCTCAAGCAGGGCTCGGGGGCTCTCCCCTGGAGGGCCACCAACCTGGCTAAGGCCACGAGGGAGGCGCTTGGGCACCACATGGAGGCGTGTTTCAAAGCACGTTTCCCTCAAGAAGGAGTAAGGCAAGGAGAGCCAGACCCTCAGGAATTCGTCAGCAAGGCCATTCAGGAGCTACAGGAGTCAAGAGTCATGAAAGGCGGCCGCCGCCTACCAGCTGTGGCTCCCCATCCAGGCGAGAATGGTGGGCTGCGCGTCTGCATCGACATACTAGGGCTCAATCGAGTCGCCTCTGGCCCTCGCGAGTGGGGTGCTGCGAAGGTCCACCCCACAGCTACGTTCGCATGCCTTACGGCTTGCCAAACGCGGCTGCCACGTACCAGCGCCTCATGAGGGGCATCATGGAGGCTCAAGAGGCCAGGCGTTCCGCAGCCCTGGCGGAGATGGAGATGGTCCGCGAGGAGCCACCAGCGCCTTCGGAGCTTCCCGAGGCCCCTGGGCCTGGGAGCTCGTGAGGATCGGCTTCCGCAGCCCACCGAGTCTGCTACACCAACACTCCTTCATCCTCAACATCATCAGGTGACATCTTTCAAGTTTCATTTCCAGCTGGGAGTGCCCCCCGGGGCTGCATTATTCCCAGGCCGCGTGGGTCCGTCCCTGCGGCATGTATCCCTTTTATTTCATGTTGTTAGCTTACCTTGTTGGGGGCGCCCCTCAGGCTGCATCATCCCCCAAGTCGCTCGGGCCAGACCCAGCGGCATGTATCCCTTTTGCGTTTTTTTCCGGCTATACGTTCGACCCACCATGCTTGATTATTTGATGCCTGTCCACGGCACCTCTTCTTCTCCATGCCGACCACTTGCACGTTAAAGGGGGGGTACCTGAGCATCACGGCTCAGGGCTCTTACTGGCTTTCCAACCCTCACCCTCTGGCCTTGTCCACGGCATCGCGACCTGGCATACCAGCGACGGCTGAGACCAGCTCGAGGGCCGGGACCCGAGGACGTAGAGTGTCGGCATCTAACCAAATTTGCAGGGACACATCACAAGATAAGGCCCAGTGCCAGGCGCAACCCGCCTAGAGGTAGGGCCCCGTGAGTCCCGCGCTAGCTCACGGGTGCCCAGATACACCTCGCCAGGCCCTACCGTGCCAGCCACGTGTCAGGGCGGGGTTGTACATGCCCCGGGGGCTCCTCCCGGAGGGGAGCCCCCTCCCACGTACCAGTGGAAGCACCATGCTCCGCGCTGGCTGACGACACTGCCGAGGAGCAGCTATGCTCGTACACATACGGAAGCGCTATGCTCCGCGCTGGTGATAAACAACTAGGGGCGGCCCCCGGGCCGCATCAACCTCAGGGAGCCCAGAGCTCAGTGTCTAGCCTCATCGTAACGCCTCCCCTCGGGAGTGCCGCGCGAGGGGGCTGGGCACGGGGGCTGCGCCTGGGTCACGCCCAGACGCACGCCACCCAGCCAGGCCCCCCGGGCCTGGTTCGTCACGCGTCTCTCCCTGAGCGGAGCCAAGGTACGAAGGCCGTTTGAGCGTCAAGGGGGACTCCTGAGCATCGCGACTCAGGAGCCTAACTGGTCATGTAGCCCCTCACTCCTTAGTTCCGAAAGGCTAACGGCAGTTGAGGTATGCGCGCGACCGGGCTCTGCAGACGTAGAACGGTAGATCCACCCACATCACACCTCCCTACTTGCTGTTCGTGCGCCAAGGGGGACTCCTGAGCATCGCGACTCAGGAGCCTAACTTTTCACGTAGCCCCTCACTCCTTGGTCCCGTCCTGGTTTCCGGTCGGGGCTAACGGCGGCTGAGGTATGCGCGGGGCCGGGCTCTGCCGGCGTAGAACATAAGCAAGTAGGAAGGAAAAGCGTAAATTTCAAGGAATTCAAAAGCAAATATTACAGTCCACACTGTTATCTCAATGCCAAACGCAAGTTTAAACGCCTCCCCGAGGCATGATACATGTGCAGGAATTAAGGGCAGGACAGGAGCCACAACGGAGTCACTTGTCGGCGGAGGAGCAGCGCGGAGTGGGTTCGCCTCATGGAGCAGCGGGGTCGGCAGCGCCTTGCTTCGGCTTGGTGCTGAAGGCCCGGAACTTCCTCAGCAGGGCCTCCACGCGACCCTTCACGGCCTCGGCAGCGACAGCGGCACGCTCGCCGCTTATTGGCTCCAGCAGGCTGTCGAGGTCAACGCCGGGATCGCGAAGGTAGATGTGGGTGAGGACCCACGTCAGCGCTGCAGAAGACAGGACACGTGCCTCGGCCTCGGCCGTGGGGCCAAGGCCAAGGGCGACATCTTCAAGAGCACGAACCAGGAAGGGAAGCATCTTGGCGGGGCCGTCCTCGGCGCCAGCCAGCGGGCTCTCCAGGCCGCTGTCGTAAAGCGTCCTCGGCGAGGAGCGAGCCTTCGCCTCCATCTCCGCGAAGGCCACGCGGTCCTCGGCAAGAACCTGGGCCTTGTAGTCCAGCTCGACCTTCCTCGCCCCCAACTCCTGCTCCAGCGCGCCTAGGCGGTCACAGCGCCTCCTGAGCTTGACCTCCCTCTCCTTGACGGCAGCCTCGCGAGCCTTCACGCCTTCTTCCTGCTCTTGGCGAAGGCGGGCCTCTTTCACGAGCTGGTCCCGCAGGCCTTGCAGCTCGTCCTCCAGCGCCTTGCAGCGACCACGGATGTCGACCACCTCCCCCAGGGCTGCGTCACGAGCAGCCTTCGCCTCAAGGACGGCCTGCCTCTCCTCATCGCAAACCATCGAGGCCTGGACCAGCGCCGCCCGAATCGAAGCGTCGGAGCGAATCCATCCTGAAGCCAGCTCCAAGCGCCTGGCCACCAAGCGAGGGACGGCGCCAAGAAGATCCTGCCGCGGCCGGTCCAGCTCAGCAGCAGCACGATCCAGAATGGCAGGAGGAGTCGGAGAGACAGCAGTCGGTGGAGTAGGAGGAGAAGGCGGCAGCGCGACCACAGCATCCTGAGGCGAAGCTTGCTGCGCCCCAATGGCTGTAGTGGCGGCAGCAGGCAAAGGCACCTCGGGAGTCACTTGGGCCATGGGGGCTAAGCTCGCCCCAGCCGGCTCAGCCAGGCCTCGTGAGGACGACCGGGCAGGAGAAGCCCGTGCGTCGCGGTCACCTTCCTTCACGGGTAGAGGCGCTGCCACGGATGGAACCTCAGGAGCTCCCTTCGGCTTCTTTGCTGCGGGCGCCAGCCTATCCAAGAGATGCGGACGTCAAGCCTCAGAAGCAGAACAAGAAATAAAGACAAGAATCAAGCGCTTACGGGTCGTCGCCAGTAAGCTCAAGCGGCCTCCGGCCAAATTTGAAGCCTGAAAGCCGGCTGGAAGGGTCAACCTCGGGAAGCTTGGAAGCGGAAGGCGCGTCTGCGGTCCGCCACGGGGCCGGGGCAGACCCGCGGGAGATCAGCCCGGTCCTGTCCTTCTTCGGGATCGGGGGCAAGCTCCCGCCGTCCTGCTCGTCATCATCCTCGTCGTCATCGCTCGGAGAGAGGCGGAGAACGCGGGACCTGCACCGGGGGAGGGGAGCCCTCGACTCTCCGTTAGTCGCCTCGGAGTCAGGCCCTTTTTCCCGCTCCCCTCCTTCCTCCTCTTCGCTGGAGTCGTCGGAGGACACGTCCACCGATTCCCTGGGAGTTTCCATGGGCACGGGCCCGTCCCCATTGAAGACGGGCATGGACTCCACTACCTGCTCCCAGTCGTCGTGGAGGAACAAGGGCGTAGGAGCGCCCTCCAACCTCGCCACATCGCCCCCGACCAGAGATTGGAGGACCGCAGCCAGATCTTCGTCAGCCAAGGCCACGGGGCTCGGATGGGGCCTCCACATCAGAAGTGAGTACTACCGAAGCGGAGCCAGCTGGCGCTCCAGGAATTCCCTCAGCAGCGATGCGTCGGTCAGCTTCGCCGCCGCCATGTTGGCCGGCCTCAGATCCGCGTCCATCTTCTCCAACACCAGCTTCGCGCAGGGGTCCGCGAGCTCCGCTCGACCCCAATCGCTGGAGCTCGTGGGTTGCTCCGTGGGCAAGATCAGCTGAGGGTGGATGCGCCCAGCATCTGCCAAGACCCACTTGCTCCTGAAGCCCTCAATCCTTTTCCCGGGGTTCGAAATGGCAATGGCGCCACCGTACGCGATGAAGCTCGCGCACGCGGAAGCAGGACCGCGAGAGGTCCGGAGGTAGAAGTAGTGGCGCAGCAAGGCCACTGAGGGCTGCACCCCTACGTGAGCCTCGCAGTAATAGGCGAAGATTGCCAGGAGAAGGACGGAGTTGGGGTGGAGATGCAGAGCCTGTAGCTTATAATGGCGGAGGACAAAGAAGAAGAACTCGGAGAAGGGAGGTACCAGGCCAGCAGCAATGGCGCTTACAAAGAACGGATAGAAGGTGCTCCCTTGGCCCTCGGGGGTGGCGGGGCCGGCCTTGAACACCTTCGCCCCGTCGATGCCCTGCGCCGCCGCCATCCGGCGCAACTGGGCGAGGCTCGCCTCAGACACGTTCGGCGAGTCCAGTGCAGACGAGTACCAAGCTCCGGCCGGGGACTGACGAGGCGCCATGGCTTCCTAGGTCACGCGGTCGGAGTAGATCTAGAAATTTTGGAGGAAGGAAGGAGAGGCGCAAGAAAGGGGATCTGAGCAGCAACCGGAGAAAGCAAAAAAGCAAAGCCTAGGCAGATGCCGCTCCCTTATCAACTCGCGCGGTTGCTGAGGCGCCCACGTCCAGTCAACCGCCACGCGGCGCCCAAGGCCGCAGGCTGTTAGGGCCCGCGGCGCTTCGCTCTTGCCCTTTCTCCTCCCTACACGGCCAAGTCCGGGCGAGCCTTGGGCCCGGGGGCTACTGTCGGCGTTCTGGGAATGGGGGTCCCCAGACTTGCCTGCCTGCGGCCTGCGGCGTGGCTCAAAGGGGGGCCCAGCATGGCCCATCTTCATCAACACAGACCCAAGACCCTCGCGAGGGGCCAAGCCTCGCGGGGCGGATGACACGGAGCTTCCTCAGGCACGGCCTCATCAGGCTGGCTCGCGAGGAGGCGGAGAGATCAAGGCGGGGTACCTCACGAGGTGCCCGTGACACAAGCCATGACGACCAAAGGCGCCAGGCGGGCGCCAGCCGCGCAGTGTCCTCCTTTCCTCTTTGGTGCAAAGGGAGCAAGCGCAGGCGAGAGCATCAAGCAAAGGCACCCGTTTCGGTGCAACAAGACCAAGACCAGTCCAACGGCAGGGAGGAAGTCATTGTAGAGCCCAAGCCAGCGTCACCACCAGAGCCTTTGGCAGGCGAGGACCAACTTTAGTCAAGATAAGTGTACCAGATGTTCCCCTTCAAAATGGCCAATAGTTGGCGCCCTTCCCGCTCAATATTTGGGAAGAGGCCCAGGGCCTTTGCCTATAAATAGGACTAGCCACCCCCAGGTAGGGGAGATCGGATCTAGAATCGGCCAACCCAGAAACAAGCTGGGATTGGATCGGGTAGCATCAGAGAGAGAGAGAGAGAGAAGGGTGACTGAACTCCTCCTATCAGTTCATCCCCCCAGCCAAGAACAGACCCTCGCGAGGCTGTTCTTCCTTGTATTGCTCATCATCATCAGCCCAAGAGGCAATCCACCACACCACACACTGGAGTAGGGTATTACACCACAACGGTGGCCCGAACCAGTATAAACCCTGTGTCTCTTGTGCTGTTCTTTCCATAGCTTAGATCTTAGCGAGGCGGAGGGGTGCAGGTAGGTAGAAGGCGAAATCTCCGCACGCACCCCAGTGTTCGAACCTCAAGGGTCTGCCGGAACCCGAAATCCGACAGGCCGCCTTGACATGGTCGTGGGCGGCCTCCATTAGGGCTAAGGCCGCCGCTGCGGAACGGACAGCTGTTGTGCCGCTGTCGCCAGTTGCTATCCCCGAGGCAGTTGTTGTTGCCGCCACCTGAGAAGCAACAACGGCCGTTTTGGCTGCCTTTGCTGCCCGGTCGCAGATTGCGGCCATGCTCATGCACCTTGTTAGCACGCTGATGGCGCCTGCGGTCGCGCTCTCGCCGGAGTGGGCTACCGAAGTTGCCCTCACGACGCGGGTCCACGTGCCCATCTTTCACCGGCGACAATTGAACAGTGAAATGATATTTGGGGAGCGAGCTAGTGTGCTTGAGACGCCGGCTGTGGACTGTAGCTGATGCACCTTCTCGCATAAGCCATAGGCGTACTATACACCGACGGTGCTCCAGAATATTTTCTGCTTCATCTCACACGGTTGCTGATAATAAACTGTGTGCGATCTCCTTCATTTTTCATTTTAATTTGAATTACATAATGGGGTCCCGGCGGCAATGGCCGGTGTTTGAATTGCTAGACCTTTTATCTGGAGTGAACATGCAACTATATGTGTGTCGTAAAAAAATTGGAATTATTCAGGGTTCGTTTCAACATTTTATACATTAAATTGGTTTTCTAGCCATTTTAGGTGCATAATTAAATTTTGAACTAAATGCACATGCTCCAGTGCATATAAATTGGTTGAAAAATCAAATATGTGTCCTTGAGTGCATGCTTAGGTCCCATGCAAGATATCAGAATGAATTTCAAACACCAGGGCACCGTTGATTGCCGGCAAAAAATTGAGATGCCTCGTTTTTAAATTCTAGTAAATCCAAAACCCGTCTGAAATTCATGAAACTTGGCATGCTATCATGGAGCGGCATCAACATGTCGTGGTAAAAAATTTGCCCTAGTTGGGACAGGTTTGGGTATATGCTTCTCACAAACCGGAGCGTCTCACAACAAGCATGAAGGTTTTCAATGGGAACGTCCCACCTTTGGGGACGAAACAATATCCATTGCCTCTTATTGCTTTCAATTTTTTTCTCATGTCAACATAGAACAACAGGAGTGTTGATTTCTTTGATTTTTTTGGGGTTCGTTTGGACATTTTTATGCATTAACTAAGTTTTAAATGCATTTATGTGCATAACTCAAATTTGAATTACATGCACATGCTCTAGTGCATGTAAATTGGTTGAAAAATCAAATATGCGCCCTTAGGTGCATGCTTAGGCCCCATGCAAGAAATGGGAATGAATTTCAAACACCAGGGCTCCGTTGATTGCCGACAAAACGTTGAGATGCCTGGTTTTTAAATTCTAGTGAATTCAAAACCCGTCTGAAATTCATGAAACTTGGCATGCTATCATGGAGCGGCATCAACATGCCGTGGTAAAAATGTTGTCCCATTTGGGGCAGGTTTGGGTATATGCTTCTCACAAACCGGAGCTTCTCACAACAAGCATGATGGTTTTCGGTAGGGAACGTCCCACTGATACGTCTCCAACGTATCTATGATTTTTGATTGTTCCATGCTATATTATATTCTGTTTTGGACATTATTGGGCTTTATTATACACTTTTATATTATTTTTGGGACTAACCTATTAACCGGAGGCCCAGCCCAGAATTGATGTTTTTTGCCTATTTTAGGGTTTCGCAGAAAAAGAATATCAAACGGAGTCCAAACGGAATGAAACCTTCGGGAACGTGCTTTTCAGAACGAACGTGATCCAGAGGACTTGGACCCTACGTCAAGCAATCAACGAGGAACGCATGAGGTAGGGGGCGCGCCTACCCCCCAGGCGCGCCCTCCACCCTCGTGGGCCCCCTATTGCTCCACTGACATACTCCTTCCTCCTATATATACCTACGTACCCCCAAACTACCAGATACGGAGCCAAAACCCTAATTCCACCGCCGTAACTTTCTGTATCCACGAGATCCTATCTTGGGGCCTTTTCCGGAGCTCCGCCGGAGGGGGCATCGATCACGGAGGGCTTCTACATCAACACCATAGCCCCTCTGATGAAGTGTGAGTAGTTTACTTCAGACCTACAGGTCCATAGTTATTAGCTATATGGCTTCTTCTCTCTTTTTGGATCTCAATACAAAGTTCTCCCCCACTCTTGTGGAGATCTATTCGATGTAATCTTCTTTTGTGGTGTGTTTGTTGAGATCGATGAATTGTGGGTTTGTGATCAAGTTTATCTATGAACAATATTTGAATCTTCTCTGAATTCTTTTATGCATGATTGGTTATCTTTGCAAGTCCCTTCGAATTATCAGTTTGGTTTGGCCTACTAGATTGATCTTTCTTGCAATGGGAGAAGTGCTTAGCTTTGGGTTCAATCTTGCGGTGTCCTTTCCCAGTGACAGTAGGGGCAGCAAGGCACATATTGTATTGTTGCCATCGAGGATAACAAGATGGGGTTTATATCATATAGCATGAGTTTATCCCTCTACATCATGTAATCTTGTTGTAACATCCCAAATTTTCTATTTGGAATGTTATACATTAGATCATCATTGCATATCATATTTTTAATTGCTTTTGGTTTGATCCTAGAAATTCTACGCAACTCAAGGACCCTCGGAGAGAGTTGGGGATTTCGTTATTTTCATATTTGAGTTTTCTCAAATTTTGAAAATAGGATCATTTGATTTTATTTATTTTATCTTCAATTGTTTCTATTATAAAAATATGAGAGAGGGAATAAAATGACTATCCCAAAATAAAGAAATATTGAGGATTTAATAAAAAATCAAATAAGATTTTATTTTGGATTTATTTGCTATTTTATTTGAATTTAGGAAAAATGTGCGTTTTTCAAAATTGCATTTAGGCCCCAAATAAATGTTCATCATGTTCGGCTTGATTTTAGAAGTCGGGGAAAATTTATTTCGGGATTTTAGGAGTCCGTTTAGTATTTCTTTTATTTGTTTTTCTGCGCGTAATTATTTTTAAAAAAGAAACGCGCAACCGACTTTGGGCCGTATTCAGCCAGGACTCTGTTTGGCCGGCCTTTATAAGGAGCCGCCCCGAGCCCGTAAGCCCACCCCGCGCCTAAACCTAACCCTAGCCGCCCCAAGCCGCCCCAAGCCGCGCCGCCTTGCCACCTCGCCGCCCTGCCACCGCGCCGCCGCTGCCGCCGAGGTTGACCCCGCCCCGCCGCCGGTTTTCCCCGGAAAACCGTTCGGTTTTCCGCCGGTTTTTCGTTCGGTTTTTTAGATCCTTTTCATTTAGATCAGTTTATTTCCGGTTTAGTTTATTTAGCGAGCGTTCGATCGTTCGTTCGTTTTAACGAACGCGTCACCGTTTAGTTACAGAAAACAAACGTTCGTTCGTTAATCTGTTCGTCGTTTTTCTTTTTCTCGGATTTTCCGCAATTATTTCTGATCACGATTTCAGATCCAATTTTCGTTCTAGTATAACTTTTCACTCGTTTATTGGAATCAGGCGGTTCAAGCGCCTGGAGTTTCGTCTCGAAACCCTCTTTCCGTTTAACCAACTCAAACAAGTTTTTGCTTCTGTAAAATTTGAACTAGATCCAGATTAGTAAGTGAAGCTTGTTTCTTTCGCCGTTTGACTTTCGTTGCTTCGTTCGATTTGATTCTTTTTGCAAACTGGAGTTCTTAAGTTGAAATTTCTGGTTAGTTCTCTTATTTGAATTTTACCCGTGCATTAGATGAGTACTTATTGTATGCTTGTTTGTTTACGATAGAGTACCCGGAGTGCGCCGCTTGCTACTTTGAATCTCTAGGTTTCGCGGATCATCAGCAAGGCAAGTAACACTTTGATCATACCTCCTACTACCCAGTTTTATTGCATTAGATCAATCCTCAAAAATTGCATGATTAGGATCTAATTAAATTGTGGGTTTTTGGGAAGTAGATGAGGTAGTACCTATCACCTGTTTTATTATCAAACCTTTGGGAGTTACTTCTACATTTGCTTATATTGCCATGCTATGCTAGTAGACGTGGATTGGGTGAGTGTATCCAGGATAGATGTGAGATTGTTAAATTAATGGTTTATCTAAGATGGCAACTTAAACACACATCTGGGTGGATTGAGGCACCTGGGTATTCCAGCGATTGCCCGTTTTTCTTTATGGACCGCCACCCAGGCTCAAAGGGATCATGAGATTATTCATGCTAGAAACTTCTGTGTGCAGCCACAAGCTACTATGGGCTCTAGCATAGTTGACTAAGTCATGCGAACTCTTACAGTGGTAGACTAGCAGATGTAGGGGATGTAGGTTGGTACGGTCTACCCGTTTGTAAGGTGCTAGCGCTTCTGAAAGACTATGTCTCGGTCATCCGTTTCTCAAACATCATGTAGCGCGAGAATCCCAACGGAGGAGATCGAGTCTTGTGGGGAAAAGTGCGCAAACCTCTGCAGAGTGTATAAACTAATCATGGTTAGCCGTGTCCCCGGTTATGGACAACTTGAGTATCTAGTACTTGGAGTATCATGTGAATCTCATCATGTTACTTTAATTAATATTGTTGGGTTTTAATGATGATGCTTAATTGGGATTGAGAGGGTGTCTACACTCTCAATGTTTAACAACTACCAAGATAGTTAAATAAAATTTATTCCTTTGCAGTAAGGGAAAATTTGGCTTTACGCAAAACTGTAACCATAGAGCTTTCCACCAGCCAAATATGCATGTAGTATAGCCTTAATCTTTCATTACTCTCTATGTGTTACATTGCCAGCATATTCCATGTGCTGACCCCTTTTCGGGCTGCAACGTTCATGTTGCAGCCTTTTTCAGACGAAGAGTAAGGTGCCTTTAGGTCGTGGTTCTATACTCAGTGATGCCGTTGGAGTTGATGGACTCACTTATCTTCCAAGCCTTACGCTGTTATCATTATTAGATGGCCTTAAGCCATATTTATTGTAATAAGTTCTCTTTTGAGACTTTCGATGCAACAAGTGTGTGATCGCTACTCTGTTATAAATCCTTCAAGTATTGTGCGTGTCAGCATTACCGATCCAGGGATGACACTGATGCACAGAGATCAGGCTATTTGAGGTCTGGTCGCTACACTTGCTTAAAGTGTTACTCTGTTCTCTTGAACTTAATACTCTAGATGCATGCTGGATAGCGGTCGATGTATCGAGTAATAGTAGTAGATGCAGGGAGGAGTCGGTCTACTTGTCTCCGACGTGATGCCTATATACATGATCATACCTAGATATTATCATAACTATGCTCAATTCTGTCAATTGCTGAACAGTAATTTGTTCACCCACCGTAAATACTTATTCTCTTGAGAGAAGCCACTAGTGAAACCTATGGCCCCCAGGTCTATCTTCCATCATATTAATCTTCCAATACTTAGTTATTTCCTTTTCCATTTATCTTACTTTGCATCTTTTATATCTCTTTATCATAAAAAATACCAAAAATATTATCCTATCATATCTATCAAATCTCACTCTCGTAAGTGATCGTGTAGGGATTGACAACCCCTTATCGTGTTGGTTGTGAGGATTTATTTGTTTGTGTAGGTGCGAGAAACTCGTGTGCGGCCCCTACTGGATTGATACCTGGGCATCGATCACGAAGGGCTTCTACATCAACACCATAGCCCCTCCGATGAAGTGTGAGTAGTTTACTTTAGACCTACGGGTCCATAGTTATTAGCTAGATGGATTCTTCTATCTTTTTGGATCTCAATACAAAGTTCCCCCCCTCTCTTGTGGAGATCTATTCGATGTAATCTTCTTTTGCGGTGTGTTTGTTGAGACCGATGAATTGTGGGTTTATGATCAAGTTTATCTATGAACAATATTTGAATCTTCTCTAGATTCTTTTATGTGTGATTGGTTATCTTTGCAAGTCTCTTTGAATTATCAGTTTGGTTTGGCCTACTAGATTGATCTTTCTTGCAATGGGAGAAGTGCTTAGCTTTGGGTTCAATCTTGTGGTGTCCTTTCCTAGTGACAGTAGGGGCAGCAAGGCACGTATTGTATTGTTGCCATCGAGGATAACAATATGGGGTTTATATCATATTGCATGAGTTTATCCCTCTACATCATGTCATCTTGCTTAAAGCGTTGCTCTGTTCTCTTAAACTTAATACTCTAGATGCATGCTGGATAGCGGTCGATGTGTGGAGTAATAGTAGTAGATGCAGGCAGGAGTCGGTCTACTTGTCTCGGACGTGATGCGTATATACATGATCATACCTAGATATTCTCATAACTATGCTCAATTCTGTCAATTGCTCAACAGTAATTTGTTCACCCACCATAAATACTTATGCTCTTGAGAGAAGCCACTAGTGAAACCTATGGCCCCCGGGTCTATCTTCCATCATATTAATCTTCCAATACTTAGTTATTTCCTTTGCCATTTATTTTACTTTGCATCTTTTATTTCTCTTTATCATAAAAAATACCAAAAATCTTATCCTATCATATCTATCAGATCTCACTCTCGTAAGTGATCGTGTAGGGATTGACAACCCCTTATCGCGTTGGTTGCGAGGATTTATTTGTTTGTGTAGGTGCGAGGGACTTGTGTGCGGCCTCCTACTGGATTGATACCTTGGTTCTCAAAAACTGAGGGAAATACTTACGCTACTTTGCTGCATCACCCTTTCCTCTTCAAGGGAAAACCAACGCAGTGCTCAAGAGGTAGCACCCACCTTTGGGGACGAAACAATATCCATTGTCTTTATTGCTTTCAAACTTTTTCTCATGTCAACATAGAACAACAGGAGTGTTGTGTGATTTTTTGTGATTTTTGGGGTTCGTTTGGACATTTTTATGCATTAACTGAGTTTTTAATGCATTTATGTGCATAATTCAAATTTGAACTACATGCACATGATCTAGTGCATATAAATTGGTTGAAAAATCAAATTTGTGTCCTTGGGTGCATACTTAGGTCCCATGCAAGATATGAGAATGAATTTCAAACACTAGGACACCGTTGATTGCCGGCAAAGATTGAGTTGCATGGTTTTTAAGTTCTAGTAAATCCAAAACCCGTCTGAAATTCATGAAAATTGGCATGTTATCATGGAGCGGCATCAACATGCCGTGGTAAAAACTTTGTCCCATTTTGGGCAGGTTTGGGTATATGATTCTCACAAACCGGAGCTTCTCACAACAAGCATGATGGTTGTCGGTAGGGAACGTCCCACCTTTGGGGCCGAAACGATATCCATTGCCTCTTATTGCTTTCAAATTTTTTCTCGTGTCAACATAGAACAACAGGAGTGTTGTGTGATTTTTTGTGATTTTTCAGGGTTCGTTTGGACATTTTTATGCATTAACTGAGTTTTCAATGCATTTATGTGCATAATTCAAATTTGAACTACATGCACATGATCTAGTGCATATAAATTGGTTGAAAAATCAAATTTGTGTCCTTGGGTGCATGCTTAGGCCCCATGCAAGAAATGAGAATGAATTTCAAACACTAGGGCACCGTTGATTGCTGACAAAACATTGAGATGCCTCGTTTTTAAATTCTAGTAAATCCAAAACCTGTCTGAAATTCATGAAACTTGGCATGCTATCATGGAGCGGCATCAATATGCCGTGGTAAAAATTTTGTCCCATTTGGGCCAGGTCTGGGTATATGCTTCTCACAAACCAGAGCTTCTCACAACAAGCATGATGGTTTTCGGTAGGGAACGTCCCACCTTTGGGGACGAAATGATATCCATTGCCTCTTATTGCTTTCAATTTTTTTTCTTGTGTCAACATAGAACAACAGGAGTGTTGTGTGTTTTTTGTGATTTTGGGGGGTTCGTTTGGACATTTTTATGCATTAACTGAGTTTTCAATGCATTTATGTGCATAATTCAAATTTGAACTACATGCACATGCTCCAGTGCATATAAATTGATTGAAAAATCAAATCTGTGTCCTTGGGTTCATGCTTAGGTCTCATGCAAGAAATGGGAATGAATTTCAAACACCAGGGCACCATTGATTGCCGGCAAAACATTGAGATGCCTCGTTTTTAAATTCTAGTAAATCCAAAACTCGTCTGAAATTCATGAAACTTGGAATGCTTTCATGGAGCGGCATCAACATGTCGTGGTAAAAATTTTGTCCCATTTGGGGCAGGTTTGGGTATATGCTTCTCACAACAAACATCATGGTTTCGGTAGGGAACGTCCCACCTTTGGGGACGAAACGATATCCACTACCTCTTATTGCTTCCAAAAAATTTCTCGTGTCAACATAGAACAACAGGAGTGTTGTGTGAATTTTTTTGATTTTTCGGGGTTTGTTTGGACATTTTTATGCATTAACTGAGTTTTCAATGCATTTATGTGCATAATTCAAATTTGAACTACATGCACATGCTCCAGTGCATATAAATTGTTTGAAAAATCAAATCTGTGTCCTTGGGTGCATGCTTAGGTTCCATGCAAGAAATGGGAATGAATTTCAAACACCAGGGCACCGTTGATTGCCGGCAAAACATTGAGATGCCTGGATTTTAAATTCTAGTAAATCCAAAACTTGTCTGAAATTCATGAAACTTGGCATGCTATCATGGAATGGCACCCGACATGCTGTGATATTTTTCGTGTCCATTTTGAGAGAAGGCGCACTCGAATAATGACAGCCAACAAAGGCATTTTGAAAAAATAGCTGCCACTTTAATATCTCAAACGTTTGTATAATTCAAACTGTGTGCATTCTGTTAACCATTCATGTGATGCCATGTGTCTTGATTTTAATGGTTGTAGGAGGTGCTGTGCGGACAGCTGCTTGACCTTAAGTGAACGGGAGGCGCGTGAGCATCGTCCGGTGCACAGGCTAACAGAGAGGCGTGCATGCTATCTTTGAATGCGTAGGCTCACCGAGAAGCGTGCGAGCTGTACGCTGCGTAGGCTCACTGGGAAGCGAGCCCTTTGACTTCCATGGCCGCCCGCCTTGCTCTCATCCTCTCCATTAATGGCGCCCAAGCCATAGTTTAATTCGCTATTTAAATATAAAACAATCATCGCAAACATTTTAGTTAGAACACCCGTATGCAAACCGACAGCTTCCCCAGGAAGCCAAATGAAAATGTGCCGAGCAAGATTTCGGCTGCTCTTGATTGCAAACCTTTTAGATAGAACACCCGTACGCAAAGTGAGAGCAGCGCAGGATTTGTGCATCCCTTCAACGCAAACGGTTGTTTTGGATGACCCGTGTGCAACCACGTACAAACAATTTGCTAAGATTTGTCAATCCTTGTAACACTGCGATTTGTCAAAATATGAAGCTAAAAATCACTAGCAGTATCTAATTTTTGCAACTAAAATTAAGTAAATAAGCACAGATTTCATCCATAGATTAACCAGTCGTTCTTAATTTATACAAACAGTTCAACTCGACAGCTGAACCGACCAAACTTTTCCCCAATTGTTGCCAACCACGTACTGAAATAGCTAGTTCAACTATATATACTAGCTAATTTTAAGTACGTTGTATAATTCCACCACATCTATAGTCAGATGAACTGAAGAAAATAGCCCCTAAATACTACTACTACTGCGGAGGGGTTTTGTACTACTTCCGGCTGCCTCTCCTCTGCCGAGCGCGCTCAGTAAGAGGCAGAGGAGGAGGAGCCTACTGACGAGCTGGGCAACCGCAATACGGTGTCTGCTGCTGTTGCAGCTTCAACGACGCTCACCTCTAATGCCCTCTGCCGCTCCAGACAACACCTCTCGAAGCGGCGGTTCTCCTTGTAGATCTCATGATTCCTCGCCTCTGAGGCAGCGTGTGTCGCGGCCACGGCGGCGGTAAGGCTCTTGGCATGCTCGACGAGGCGCTCCTCCTCCTCCCGCAAGAACTTGGTGTAGCGCGCAAGGTCGCTGACGCACGTGCGGGCATCCACGTCCACCTCCCCGCCTTTGGGTGACGGTGGCGGAGCGAGTGATGACCCCGGCAGTCGATGGTGGGCTGGGGGCCACGGCGGCCGATGACGGGGTGGCAGCCACGACCACCACCTCCCGCCTTTGGGCCACGGTGGCGGAGCGGGTGATGGCCACAGTGGCTGGCAGTGGGGTGGAGGCCACGACGGCCACCTCCCGCCTTCGGGCCGCGGCGGCGGAGCACGCGATGGCCCTATCTTTCGACGGTGGTGTGGCGGCAACGGCGGCCGGCAACAGCTGTCGACGGGAACCGGTGGCAGAGCGTGTGGTGGGTGTTCCGCGCACACCCAACAGGGACGCCACGCGCACTACACTACGCCGGGGACTGCGTCGTCGCCGCGGTGTAGCCTCCCAGCTGGAGATGTCCTCTGATGACAGCTGAGTGGCTGAGCGACGATGACGAACCAGTGCCATTGGCGATTGTGGGAGAAGCAGACGAGATAAGCTACAGGGGGGGAGGGGAAAATGCGATGCATGACTCGCCAGCCATGAGGGTTTATATAGCAGGCCAGTAAGCATTGGGATTTTGGGGGATTTCACCGAGTCAGGCGGGAAGCTTGCGCGGGAACCTGCGAGGTTGCGCGGGAACGGGCTCACCGATGATTCATTGGCGCCACCGTTTGGCCAAAAGAATGCTCCCACGCGTTGCGCAAGCTTGCGCTGTAAGCCGTCTGCGGCAGCGGGGTGACAAGACGTGCGAGAGGAGCACGAAAGGCCACGTACACATACGGTTAATAAAAAACGTTTGCAATTTAATTACCTACTATACCATCGTCCTGCTTTATAAGTATGATTTAACTAGTAAAATACGAATGCATGTCGCCAAAGATTATATAGTTGGATTTGTATTTGAACATAGTTTCCAATTATATAATTTTTAAAACATGCATTAACATTTTGTTGGTTAAATTTGAGGGCAAAGTATGGCATAGAATATAAAGGAGACTATAGACTAGGCGGAGGTGGTAGCACACGGCCCCTCTCTACGCAGCGAGGCAACTGTCGACCGGCTTGTAGGCGACCATTTCCTGCCTGCTCAACTGCTCTATGCGTGTGGTTGCTTGCGGTTCAAGCGGCCGCGGTGCGCTCTGCTCGCGTCCCGCCGCGCGCGTTCTACTCTCGCGTCCCTCCGGGTGCTCTGCCCTTGTTCCTCCACGCGCGCTGCCAGTGTTTGGGGCCGGCACACGATCACGCATGTTCGTGTGCAAGCGGTTGCGCCGGGCGCGGCGCGACGATGCAGTTACTCGCTGCAAAAACAATCATGCAGACGCGCCGAGAATCCACGCCGCCTAGCCCCCTTTTATTCCTGTGGCCATTTACCTTCATCTCTCATCTCACATGACACAATAAGCACACCCACGATGACACATATAGAGAGGACATCCAGCTATTCCAATGGCGCTCCCCGTGGCTCCAATGGCGCTCCCAGCGGCCGACAACGACAACGGCAGGCAGTTCACCACGCATCACGTAGTGGACACCCACGTGAGGGGGAAGGCCCTCTCGGTGGTGTACACAAATGATCTGGTCTCAATGGAGAGCTCCATCCAAACTATGGAGCAGTTCCTTGCCAAGGACAAGTACCGAGTGGTCGGCTTCGACCTCGAGTACACCAGCGGTCATGCTGGGCACGATCAGAAGGTTGTTGTCGCCCAGTTGTGTGTGCGACATGACATCCTCGTCTACCACTACCACCTTGCCACAAGGCCTTACCAGCGTTTCTCCAGGTTTATCAATAGCTCCGACTACAGTTTTGCTACGGTGGACACCACCAACGATCTAAAGGCGCTCAAGGTTTCAGACTTGAAATGCCCGAACCTTGTCAACATCCAAAGCCACTACAAGGTCTGAGGCAGCGACAAAAACAAACTGAACTCCCTGGTTGACCTCGCCTCGGCCATCATCGACCCCTACTACATGAAGATGAAGAATGAGAGCAATAAGGAAAGGAACGCCTGGCACAGTGTGTGGCATAAGAGACTGGATGAAGAACATGTCAAGTACGCGGCCATGGATGCGTACACAAGCTACGAGATGTACAGGCAGATCGTTGACATGAGGAACTGTCTTCTTCCTGACCCAGACAAGGGATCGAGCCACATAGCAGTGGCGGGAGCGTCACAAGAAGTAGATGACTAGACGATCATTTCTCCTACTTTAGAATGCACGCAATTGTTTATTGAGGTGTGTGCGAACGATCTGTATAGTCACTTATGTAATTGGATGTTTATTTCAGTTATATATACATGTTATTCTACTGTAGACAGAGCAAATCACATGGCTTATTAGCAGCAATCGTCTGTGTTACTATTGGTCTTCGCACACATTTCTAATTACGGACCTGTTTGCCGCATATCACACACACCTTGATCTGGCTGACCGTTTATTTTGTGTTGCCTAATCACAAATAGTTCATCCGAGTGAACCGTATGCTCTATATCGCACATGCCTTCATCAGGCTGCCTGTTTCTTTTGTTCCTCCTCATCGCGAATAGTTCATTGAGCTGAACTGTATGCCCTACATCACACACGCAACTAAAATTTGAACTGTGTTTGATTGCTCCACCATCGCAAACGTTTTGCACCTTTTTTACGGTTCTTTTACACAATCGTTTGCGATTATGGCATCGCACATAGTTTCATCGAAGGGTCTCTGATTGTAGTGTCGTGTTTGGACCATCCACCTATCCATGGAGCCTACTATGGTTTTATGTTATCTTGCTTATGAGATTTGGTTGTGTTGGTATCATATTGAGGGGGAGCTCTCTTCATGCTTATTTTATTTATGCACATGTTTAGGGGGAGCTCCACAACAAATCCTTTCGATATTCAAAGTTTTTTTAACATATTGAGAAGTGCATGTATGTTGTCATCAACTACCAAAAAGGGGGAGATTGAAAGTGCAATCATGCCCTTAATCTTATTTTGATGTTGATGACAACATGCATATAGGGGACTAATCATTTTTATCAAGTATATCTCAGGATTAAGTCTCAAGGGTCGTGTGTGTGGATCATGACTACGGACAAATATATATCACTCAAGAGCGGAGATACAAGAAAATAGCTTTGGCTCTTTTTCGGTTTGTTCTTGATTATAGGGATCCCGCACTACTAAGAGGGGATCGTCGGATTTCGTGAAAGACTTGCTCAAAACCCACAAAGTATCCTCTCACAACATCTTTGTTTCACCCCAAGCTCTTCCACTAACTTGTGCACAAAGTTCTTTGTGCTCATGAGCTGGTGTGCTCTGTTTTCACCGGATGACCGGTAACCTACGGACGTCCGGTCCTTCACACCCGACCGGGCATCTGGCTCTCTCCGGATGTCCGGTGCATCCTCACAGAGAGAATATAGCAGAAATCCGGTCCACTCCAGACGACCGGTCACCGGACGTTCGTTTCTCTCCGGAAATCCGGTACTGCCCCAACATATCACTTATTTACGGATTTTCGGTCCTCACCGGATGACCGGTCACCGGACGACCCGCACCTTCCGAACGTCCGGACCAATCTGTGCCACTGGACGTCCGCCAACTTCAGAACACTAAGTGGCTCAACGGTTTGTTTTTACACTACTACTATATATAGCCTCCTCCCTCCAAGGGATAAGGTTGACCATTCACTTTGAGCTTTCTAATAACACATCTCACTCCCTCCCTTGATCCCCTACACCAAATCCTAGATCCCCAAGGGATTTGGGAACATTTGAGAGAAGTTCTCCAATCAAGTGATAGATCCACTCCTTCCCCTTCTTCTCACCAAAGGAATTCATGATTTGAGCAAGTTCTTGAGCATTTCCCATCGTTCTTGTTACTCTTGGAGGTTGGAGACTCCTGGGTGGTAGGAATCATTCGGAGAGGAATCGATCATTGTGATTACCCCTGGAAAGTTTGAGGGTTTGGAGATCACCCCAAGGTCTACCACTAGTGGTTGAGAAACGCCTTTGTGGTGTTGTCTCAAAGGGAGAATAGGGTGAGCCTTCGTGACGTTGGTGTGCCTTCATGGTAACATCCACCTCTCTAACGGTGACGTAGCTTCCCTCCAAGGAAGTGAACATCGACATACATCCTCGTCTCTCGGAGTTGCGGTTATTCCTAACCCTAACTCCCTACTTGTGGTTACTTGTCTCTTGTCCTTACTTATATCATATTGTGCTTGTTTACTCACATAGTTGTGTTACTTGTTTACCTTGATTAGCTCTTAGCATCATACTTGCAATTGTTAGGCTCACGTTCATATTCAGCATTATTGACTAAAAGTGCTAAGTAATAATTAAAATCTGTAATTGTACCTATTCATCCCCCTCTAGGTCCATCTCGATCCTTTCACCAAGGAGGAACTGGCGGCTGAGAACACTAGGATGGCTACAGAGTGAGCTGCTTGACGCTCAGGCACAATGGATTCATGCAGACTCTTTCCGGCTCATCTTGGATCAAAACGCTTCAAATGTTATCATGAGAAGGAGGCACCAGAGTATTTTAACCCTAGTTTACGATGCAAGAAACCTCTTCAACATGCATGGGGCAGGGACCAGTGACCCGCCTCTGGTGAACCAGGCGGTTGAGGCGCCCGTGACCAGAGCGCCGGTACAGCCGCGCACTATGGATCCTCCTCATTTGGATATGACTCCGCCTCAGCATGTTCCGACACTGCCAGATCATTATTCAAACCCTTTGGATAACTAATGACCCACAAATATAGGGGATCAATTGTAGCGCTTTTCGAAAAGTAAGAGTGTCGAACCCAACGAGGAGTAGGAGGAAATGACAAGTGGATTTCAGCAAGGTAATTTATGCAAGTGCTAAAATTGTAAGTAGCAGAGTAGTTTGATAGCAAGGTAATTTGTAACGAGCTGGTAACGGTAGTAGTAAAAAAAGTACAGCAAGGTAGCCCAATGCTTTTGAGGCAAAGGACAGGCCAAAACGGTCTCTTATGATAAGCAAAGCGTTCTTGAGGGTACACGGGAATGTCATCTAGTCACTTTCATCATGTTGGTTCGATTTATGTTCGCTACTTTCATAATTTAATATGTGGGTGGACCGGTGCTTAGGTGTTGTTCTTACTAGGACAAACCTCCTACTTATGATTTCCCCCCCCCCTCCCGCAAGCATCCGCAACTACGAGAAAAGTATTAAGAATCAATTCTAACCATAGCATTAAATCTTTGGGCCCAATCGGTCCCTTATGGAATAGAGCATAAACTGGGGTTTCAGCTTCTGTCACTCTTGCAACCCATCATCTAATTACTATTCCACAATGCATTCCCTTAGGCCCAAATATGGTGAAGTGTCATGTAGTCGATGTTCACATGACACCACTAAGCTAATCACAACATACATACTATCAAAATATCGAACACTTGTCAAGTTCACATGATTACTTGCAACATGATTTCTCCCGTGACCTCAAGAACAAAAGTAACTACTCACAAATGATAATCATGCTCAAGATCAGAGGGGTATTAAATAGCATATTGGATCTGAACATATAATCTTCCACCAAATAAACCATATAGTAATCAACTACAAGATGTAATCAACACTACTAGTCACCCACAAGCACCAATCTATAGTTCCGGCAACAAGATTGAACACAAGAGATGAACTAGGGTTTGAGAGGAGATGGTGCTGTTGAAGATGTTGATGGAGGTTGCCCTCCCCAAGATGGGAGAGTTATTGGTGATGATGATGACGATGATTTCCCCCTCCGGGAGGGAAGTTCCCCCGGTGGAATCGCTCCGCCGGAGGGCAAAAGTGCTCCTGCCCAAGTTCCGCCTCAAGACGGCGGCGCTACGTCCCGAAAGTCCTCGCCATATTTTTTCTAGGTCAAACGACTTATATACCAAAAGATGGGCACCGGAGGTGGGCCTGGGTGAGCACAACCCACCAGGGCGTGCCTGGCTCCCTAGCGCGCCCAGGTGGGTTGTGCCCACCTGGTGGGCCCCCTCTGGTAGTTATTTGCTCCAATAATTCTTATGTATTCCATCAAAAAATCCTCGTGAAGTTTCAGCTTGTTTGGAGTTGTGCAGAATAGGTAGCCTGGCGTAGCTTTTTGAGGTCCAGATTTCCAGCCGCGGGAATTCTCCCTCTTTGTGTATACCTTGCATATTATGAGAGAAAGGGCATTAGAATCACTCCAAAAAGCGTTATTATGGATAAAAAACATCATAAATAATAGTAGGAAAACATGATGCAAAATGGACGTATCAACTCCCCCAAGCTTAGACCTTGCTTGTCCTCAAGCGAAAACTGAAATCAAAAATCATGTCCACATGCTTTGAGAGAGAGGTGTTGATAAAAACAAAATACGGACATAGAAGCATCATGTTGGTTATTATAACACCAACAAAATTAAACATAGGACTTCTATCATAGAACTTTTATCATATACTTCTCACGAATAAGTAATAGTTCATCACACAATCGAAGTATAAAGTAAAAACTCCATTAGAAACTAACAAGCTATGTTCTCAGTCAACTTTGCAACTACAATTCATCAAATTTTCAGGAAGGGTCACGTATCCGAGCCTTTAGGCAAGTCCACATACTCAACCATCATATAGTCTACTATGATTGCTAACACTCACCACGTACACATGAGCAGAACGTTTCAACCGGACATATAGAAAGATAGGGGCTTATAGTTTCGCCTCCCAACGTACTCACCTCAAGGGTGATGTCAACAATAATAACTCATGATATCTATATTCAACTGGACATATGTGCCTAGATCTTTCCTCACCACATGATGCTTGCCAAAGGAGAAAAATAAAAAGGAATAGAAGGAAAACTTTGACTCTTTGCATAATATTAAATACATAAAAGTAAAAGATAGACCCTCATACGTCTCCAACATATCTATAATTTTTGATTGTTCCATGCTATTATATTATCTGTTTTGGATGTTAATGGGATTTATTTTACACTTTTATATTATTTTTGGGACTAACCTACTAACCTAAGGCCCAGTGCAAATTGTGTTTTTTGCCTATTTCAGTGTTTCGTGGAAAAGGAATATCAAACGGAATCCACACGGAATGAAACCTTTGGGAACGTGATTTTTGGAACAAACGTGATCCAGAGGACTTGGAGTGGACGTCAAGAAACGGACGAGGAGTCCACGAGGCAGGGGGCGCGCCTACCCGCCTGGGCGCGCCCTCCCCCCTCGTGGCTCAACCAACCTACTTCTTCCTCCTATATATACTCATATACCCTGAAAACATCCAGGAGCACCACGAAACCCTATTTCCAGTGCCGCAACCTTCTGTACCCAAGAGATCCCATCTTGGGGCCTTTTCCGGAGCTCTGCCGGAGGGGGCAACGATCACGGAGGGCCTCTACATCAACTCCAAGGCCCCTCCGATGATGTGTGAGTAGTTTACATCAGGACTTCGGGTCCATAGTTATTAGCTAGATGGCTTGTTCTCTCTCTTTGAATCTCAATACAAAGTTCTCCTCGATCTTCTTGGAAATCTATTCGATGTAACTCTTTTTGTGGTGTGTTTGTCGAGATCCGATGAATTGTGGGTTTATGATCAAATCTATCTATGAACAATATTTGATTCTTCTCTGAAATCTTTTATGCATGATTGGTTATCTTTGCAAGTCTGTTCAAATTATCAGTTTGGTTTGGCCTACTAGATTGATCTTTCTTGCAATGGGAGAAGTGCTTAGCTTTGGGTTCAATCTTGCGGTGCTCGATCCCAGTGATAGAAAGGGAAATGACACGTATTGTATTGTTGCCATCGAGGATAAAAATATGGGGTTTATATCAAATTGCTTGAGTCTATCCCTCTACATCATGTCATCTTACCTAATGCGTTACTCTGTTCTTATGAACTTAATACTCTAGATGCATGCTGGATAGCGGTCTATGTGTGGAGTAATAGTAGTACATGCAGGCAGGACTCGGTCTACTTGTCACGGACCTGATGCCTATATACATGATCATGCCTAGATATTCTCATAATTATTCGCTTTTCTATCAATTGCTCGACAGTAATTTGTTCACCCACCGTAATACTTATGCTATCTTGAGAGAAGCCACTAGTGAAACCTATGGCCCCCGGGTCTATTTTCCATCATATAAGTTTCCAATCTATTTTATAATCTTTACTTTCAATCTATATCATAAAAATACCAAAAATATTTACCTTATCATTATTATGTCTATCAGATCTCACTCTCGTAAGTGACCATGAAGGGCTTGACAACCCCTTTATCACGTTGGTTGCGAGGTTCTTATTTGTTTGTGTAGGTACGAGGGAATTGCATGTGGCCTCCTACTGGATTGATACCTTGGTTCTCAAAAACTGAGGGAAATACTTACGCTACTTTGCTGCATCACCCTTTCCTCTTCAAGGGAAAACCAACGCAGTGCTCAAGAGGCAGCAAGAAGGATTTCTGACGCCGTTGCTGGGGAGTCTACGCACAAGTCCAGACATACCAAGTACCCATCACAAACTCTTATCCCTCGCATTACATTATTTGTCATTTGCCTCTCATTTTCCTCTCCCCCACATCACCCTTGCCGTTTTATTCGCTCTTCTTCTGTTCATTTGCTTTGATGTCTTACTTGGCTCGTTTGCTCGTTTGGTTGGAATAGTTGTTTATTTATTGCTAAACAGAGAACCTAAGATCTATGGATCCTCATCCTCTTGCTAATCTTTTTAAGAGATCCAATTATGATGAACTAATTGCTAGTGAGTTTTGTGCACTAGATTATCTTTATGAAGTTTTGCTTGAAATTCGTGAATCTGAAAATTGTGATGAAGTACTTTATGGAGTGATTCACGATGGATCTTTGAATAGAAAGCATGATTGCAATGATGATAGTATAAATTTTCTATTAGTGTCAATTGTGCTTATAATATGCAAAACGCTAAGCTTGGGGATGCTAGTTTTGCTATGTCTACTACTTGTTGCAATGATCATGATTGGGGTGATTTTTATGATCTTGAAAATTTATTTAAGCCCCATGATGAATATGAGATTGATAATAGTGTTTGCAATATTATTGAAAGTGGGTTTGGAAGAGTGTCAACTTTAGATCCCACATATTTGGAGAATGTTCAATCTTATGAAATTTGTGATAAAAGTGGGTTTGGAGAGGTCATGACTTTACTTAATGTTAATCCCATTATTTTGGAAGAGTGTCAACTTTGCATGCATGTGGATCATGTTGAGAATATTTTATATGATAGTTATATTGTTGAATTTGATTATGATCCCACATGTAATTATTATGAGAGAGGAAAATATGATTGTAGAAATTTTCATGTTACTAAATTACCTCTCGTTATGTTGAGATTGCTATTGTTTCTTTCCGCTTCCTTGCATATGCTAGTTTTTGCTTGCCTTCATAATTTGTTTTCCCATAAGATGCCTATTCATAGGAAGTATGTTAGACTTAGATGTGTTTGTCATGTGTTTTATGATGCTCTCTTTGTGCTTCAATTCTTGTCTTTCATGTGAGCTTTGTTGAAATCTTTTGCCTAGCTAAAAGGCTTTAAAGAAAAGCGCTTGTTGGGAGGCAACCAAATATTTTTCCTTACTGTTATTCAATAAATAATTCATATAGCCTCTGTTTAGATGTGGTTTTATGCTTTTAATTAGTGTTTGTGCCAAGTAGAACCTTTGGGAAGACTTGGGGAAAGTCTTTGCGATCTTGCTGTAAAAAAACAGAAACTTTAGCGCTCACGAGATTTTCTGCCATTTTTTACTGGAGAGTGATATTTTGTTAACTCTTTTTGCACATGATTAATAGATAAATTCCTCACGTCCATCAATTTATTTTAGAATTTTTGGTGTTCCATAACTATTCGAAACCTACAGATTACTACAGACTATTCTATTTTTGACAGATTCTGTTTTTCGTGTGTTGTTTGCTTATTTTGATGAATGTATGGCTAGTAATAAAGTTTATGAACCATAGAAAAGTTGGAATACAGTAGGTTTAACACCAATATAAATAAATGATGTGTTCATTACAGTACCTTGAAGTGGTGGTTTGTTTTCTTTTACTAACGGAGCTCACGAGATTTTCTTTTAAGTTTTATGTTGTGAAGTTTTCAAGTTTTGGGTAAAGATTTGATGGATTATGGAACAAGGAGAGGAAATGGCCTAAGCTTGGGGATGCCCAAGGCACCCCAAGGTAAAATCCAAGTACAACCAAAAGCCTAAGCTTGGGGATGCCCTGGAAGGCATCCCCTCTTTCGTCTTCGTCCATCAGTAACTTTACTTGGCGCTATATTTTTATTCACCACATGATATGTGTTTTGCTTGGAGCGTCTTGTATGATTTGAGTCTTTGATTTTTAGTTTACCACAATCATCCTTGCTGTTCACACCTTTTGGGAGAGACACACATGAATTGGAATTTATTAGAATACTCTATGTGCTTCACTAATACCTTTTGAGCTAGATAATTTTGCTCTAGTGCTTCGCTTATATTTTTAGAGCACGGTGGTGGTTTTAGAGCACGGTGGTGGTTTTGAGATATAAAGATGGTAATATTAGAGTGTGATAGTTGAGTAGTTGTCAATTTGAGAAATACTTGCATTGAAGTTTGCAAGTGTCGTAACATGCACGTATGGTGACCGTTGTGTAACAAATTTTAAACATGAGGTGTTATTTGATTGTCTTCCTTATGAGTGGCGGTCGGGGACGAGCGATGGTCTTTTCCTACCAATCTATCCCCCTAGGAGCAGGCGTGTAATGCTTGGTTTTTGATGACTTGTAGATTTTTGCAATAAGTATGTGAGTTCTTGATGACTAATGTTGAGTCCATGGATTATATGCACTCTCAACCTTCCATCATTGCTAGCCTATTCGGTACTGTGCATTGCCCTTTCTCACCTTGAGAGTTGGTGCAAACTTCGCCGATGCATCCAAACCCCGTGATATGATATGCTCTATCACACATAAACCTCCTTATATCTTCCTCAAAACAGCCACCATACGTACCTATTATGGCATTTCCATAGCCATTCTGAGATATATTGCCATGCAACTTTCCACCGCTCCATTTATCATGACACACATCATCATTGTCATATTGCCTTGCATGATATGTAGTTGACATCGTATTTGTGGCAAATCCACCGTTCATAATTTTTCATACATGACACTCTTGATTCATTGCCCTTCCCGGTACACCGCAGGAGGCATTCATATAGAGTCATACTTTGTTCTAGTATCGAGTTGTAATCATTGAGTTGTAAATAAATAGAAGTGTGATGATCATCATTAATAGAGCATTGTCCCAAATAAAAAAACAGAAAGGCCAAATAAAAAAAGGAAGGCCCAAAAGAAGGACAATGCTACTATCCTTTTTTCCACACTTGTGCTTCAAAGTAGCACCATGATCTTTATGATAGAGAGTCTCTTGTTTTGTCACTTTCATATACTAGCAGGAATTTTTTATTATAGAACTTGGCTTGTATATTCCAACAATGGGCTTCCTCAAATTCCCTAGGTCTTCGTGAGCAAGCAAGTTGGATGCACACCCACTTAGTTTCTTTTGTTGAGCTTTCATACATTTATAGCTCTAGTGCATCCGTTGCATGGCAATCCCTACTCCTTGCATTGACATCAATTGATGGGCATCTCCCTAGCCCATTGATTAGTCACGTCGATGTGAGACTTTCTCCTTTTTTGTCTTTTCCACATAACCCCCATCATCATATTCTATTCCACCCATAGTGCTATATCCATGACTCACGCTCATGTATTGCGTGAAAGTTGAAAAAAGTTTGAGATTACTGAAGTGTGAAACAATTGCTTGGCTTGTCATCGGGGTTGTGCATGATGAGAGCATTCTTGTGTGACAAAAATGGAGCATGACCAAATTATATGATTTTGTAGGGATGAACATTCTTTTGCCATGTTATTTTGAGAAGACATAATTGCTTAGTTAGTATGCTTGAAGTATTATTATTTTTATGTCAATACTAGACTTTTGTCTTAAATCTTTCGGATCTGAATATTCATGCTGCAATAAAGAGAATTACATTGAGAATTATGTTAGGTAGCATTCCACATCAAAAATTCTATTTTTATCATTTACCTACTCGAGAACGAGCATGAATTAAGCTTGGGGATGCTTGATACATCTCCAATGTATCTATAATTTTTGTTTGTTCCATGCTATTATATTATCTGTTTTGGATGTTAATGGGCTTTATTTTACACTTTTATATTATTTTTGGGACTAACCTATTAACCGAAGGCCTAGTGCAAATTGCTGTTTTTTTGCCTATTTCAGTGTTTCACAGAAAAGGAATATCAAACGGAATCCAAACGGAATGAAACCTTCGGGAACGTGATTTTTGGAACAAACATGATCCAGAGGACTTGGAGTAGACGTAAAGAAAGGGACAAGGAGTCCACGAGGTAGGGCGCGCGCATACCCCCCTGGGAGCGCCCTCCCCCCTCGTGGGCCCCTCGTGGCTCAACCTACCTACTTCTTCCTCCTATATATACTCATATACCCCGAAAACATCCAGGAGCACCCCGAAACCCTATTTCCATCGCCACAACCTTCTGTACCCAAGAGATCCCATCTTGGGGCCTTTTCCGGAGCTCCGCCGGAGGGGGCAACAATCACGGAGGGCCTCTACATCAACTCCATGGCTCCTCCGATGATGTGTGTGTCGGATTTCGGGTTCCGACAGACCCTTGAGGTTCAAACACTGGGGTGCGTGTGGGGATCTCTCCCCTACCGATCTACTTCCGATCCTCTCATGCGAACTAAGATGAAAATGATGAACAACACAAGAGACACGAGGTTTATACTGGTTCGGGCCACCGTTGTGGTGTAATACCCTACTCCAGTGTGTGGTGTGGTGGATTGCCTCTGGGGCTGATGATGGACAGTATAAGGGAAGAACAGCCTCGCGAGAGGTGTTCTTGGGCTGGTGCGATGAACTGCTAGGGTGAGTTCAGTCGCCTCTCCCTCTCTCTCTCTGCTAGGGTTCTATCAGATTTCCAGATGTCCCCTCCCCTCTGTGGTGGCTAGATCTATTTATAGAGGCCCTGGGCCTCTCCCCAAATAATGAGCGGGAAGGGCGCCAACAATTGGCCATTTTGAAGGGGAACATATGGTACAAGTTATCCTGACCAAAGGTGGTCTTCGGCTGCCAAAAGCACTGGTGATGACGCCGTCTTGGGCTCCACGGTGACCTCCGTCCGGCTGGTCTTGGTCTCTTTGCACCAGAATGGTAACCTGTGCATGATACCTTGGCCTGTGCTTGCCCCCTTTTCACCAAAGGGGAAACAAGGACCCTGTGCAGGCCGGCGCCCGCCTGGCCTTGATCGTCATGGCTTGCGTCATGGGATCCTCGCGAGGTACCCTTGCATTGATCTCTCCGCCTCCTCGCGAGCCTGCCTGATGAGGCCGCTCTTGAGGAAGCTTCATGTCGTCCACCCCGCGAGGCTTGGCCCCTCGTGAGGGTCTTGAGCTTGGGATGATGAAGATGGGCCGTGCTGGGCCCCCACCTGAGCCACGCTACAGGCCGCAGGCAGGAAAGTCTGGGGACCCCTGTTCCCAGAACACCGACAGTAGCCCCCGGGCCCAAGGCGCGCGCGGGCTTGGCTTAGCAGAGAAGCAAAGGGGCAAGCACGAAGCACCGTGGGCGCTAACAGCCTGCGGCCTTGGGCGCCGCGTGGCGGTTGATTGGACGTGGGCGTCTGCACTTCCCCATGATGCCTCGGCGACCGCACGACTTGACAAGTTCCTGCATGCAGAGATATGGGTCATGATTACCTGCGATCGTGGTGCTCGGTGGTTGGCCTTCCCTGGCTATAAGTACAGGGCCGTGTGAGCTTCCTCAGTTCACTCCTTTCTGCTACTCCCTTCTTCTTCTTGGCCACTCGCTGTTCTCATGGCTCCGAAGAGATTCTCGGCCGCAGAGAAGGGAAAGGTCCTCCAGGCAGGGCCCGACTCCCCCCGGCCAAGCGTGGCCGTGGTCGTCCTCGCAAGCATCCCGCAGTCCCCGCAGCGGCTTCCCGCGGCCACGGAGGTGGTTCCCTGCACGGTGGTGAGCGCTCGGCTGCCGAGGGAAGGCATGTCGTGACCGCGCGGCCCCCCAGGCCACGCTTTCGCTCGGCGGAGGTGCTGCCGGAGTTCATCGTGTGGTTGGCGGACCCGACTAGCTCCTGGCTCCAGCTCCCCCGCTTCTTCGTAGGTGAGCTGCCGGCCAGCGCCCGGTGCGGCTTCTGGCTCTAGGCAGATGGTTGCTACAGCAGGGCCTTCTGGGCTTCGCTGGAGGTCTCCCCTTCCGGAAATGGGGCCCTGACTCGCGGCTGGCAAACGTTTGCCCGCGCGCGCGGCCTGAGTCGGCGGTGCACCCTGCACTTCAAGTTCGATGGCGACGCCACCCTCTACGTGAGGGTGTTTGGGGAAGATGGTCGCCGCGTTGGGTGCTGCCCCGAAGATGATGACCGCGGCCGTCTGCCTAGCCCCGGCACCGACCAGGATGAAGACAGCGCCAGGCGCGCCGGCGGAGGTGCTCGGGGTTCGCCAAGTTTCGGCGACTCTCTCTCGGGCAGCAGCTCCTCCAGCGGTGGCCGCGACCAGCCCCCACGCCGTCGCGCCCGCCTGGGTGAAGGCAGCGGGTCCACCCGCCGCCACGCCCTGGTGAAGCGAGAGGAGGCGTCTGCCCGAGCCCCAGGAGCAGCTCGAGCTTTTGCTGTAGGTTGGTGTTGGACAGGTCGTGTCCATTTTGCTTCCCTCCTTTCCTGCGTAAGAAGAAGGTAGTACAGGGCCCCATGGGGGCGTGTTAGAACTGTTGCTGTCAAGTGTCGCGTTGCTTTTGCCATTTCTGCACTATGTTTCCGTGCTGCGTGTCCATTTGCGGGAGTCATTTGAGCTTGGTGGAGATTGACGCGGCCCTTGCCTCCCGAGGCTGAGGCCTCGCCGTGCGTTTCATGCCCTGCAAGGATTAGTTAGAGGGATAACCTTTGGTCTCGGCAGCGGGGGCGATCAGCCTAGGTCCTGCGTTCGTGTCGCGATGCCCATGAGGCATGGACTGGGAGGGGTGCTCCCGCAGAGGACTCAGACAGGAAAGCTCCAGACGATCGGGGCAGAAGACGCTCGCGAGGGCGCCCGCGAACATCCCTCGCGAGACTCGTGCGAGAGAAAACGAGGTGAGCGAGCAAGAAAGACAAAGAGTCACAAGCCAGGAACGTCAGCAACTCCAATAAAACTTCAAACGGGAATAAACAGCCAACTGAAGAAAGCAAATGGGAAAGCCACGTCCGGCACCTATTCTAGTCTTCGACGTCTTCTCACCAGCGCGGAGCTAAGTGCTGCCACTAGGCGTGGGCGGGAGCCCCCGAGGCCCGAGGACGGCACTCCAGAGACTCCGAGAAGTGTATAGCCCCACTCATTATTACGTGAGAGTGTCACGGGCGGCGAGCTTCACAGGCATTCGCCTTCTTCACAGGCACCGGGCCTTTCCCAAAATGTGATAGCTTCATAGGCATTGGCCTTCTTCACAAGCACCAGGCCTTTCCCAAAACGCGATAGCTTCACATGCATTGGCCTTCTTCACAGGCACCGGGCCTTTCCCAAAACGCGATAGCTTCACAGGCATTGGCCTTCTTCACATGCACCGGGCCTTTCCCAAAACGCGATAGCTTCACAGGCATTGGCCTTCTTCACAGGCACTGGGCCTTTCCCAAAACGCGATAGCTTCACAGGCATTGGCCTTCTTCACAGGCACCGGGCCTTTCCTAGGCACTAGGCCTCGCTCAGGGGTAGAACCTCCGGAGATGTTGAATGTTCCATGCGTTCTGGATGGGTACTCCCTCCGGAGTCTCCAAGCGCGCGGAGCCAGGCCTAGAAACATGAACAACCTTGAACGGGCCCTCCCACATGGGAGAGAGCTTGTGCAGCCCCTCCCTGGAGAGAATCCGTCTGAGCACGAGATCCCCTACCTCAAGGGTCTTGGGGCGGATGTTGCGGCAGTGGTATCGTCGTAGCACCTGTTGATATCTTGCCGCTCGCAGTGCGGCTTCCTGACGGTGTTCCTCCCCCAGCACGAGATCTATCCCCCGCACGGCGTCCTGCTGAGCCTCGTCGAATGCCAGGACTCGCGCGGAGCTACATCTGACCTCGTGAGGGAGAACAGCCTCTGCTTCATAGACGAGGAAGAACGGGGTCTCGCCAGTCGGCTTGGTCGCTGTCGTGCGGATTGACCACAGCACGGACTAGAGCTCGTTGTACCAGCCCCTGCCGCAGGCTTCCAGCTTCTTCTTGAAGGTCCTGGCTTTGAGGCCCCACAGGACCTCCGCGTTGGCCCGCTCGGCCTGGCTATTGCTCCGGGGGTGTGCTACCGAAGCGTAGCATATCTGCGTCCCAAGGTTAGCACAGTACGTTTTGAAGAGATTACTGGTGAATTGTGAACCGTTGTCAGTGATGATGCGGTTAGGCACCCCAAACCGGCTCATGAGGCCCTTGATGAATTTGACTGCCGAGCCTGCCGGGATTGTGCGGACAGCTTCCACCTCGGCCCACTTGGTGAACTTGTCCACGGCGACGTAGAGGTAGCGATAGCCCCCTAGCGCCCGAGGAAATGGGCCCAGAATGTCGAGCCCCCAAACTACGAACGGCCATGAGAGGGGTATAGTCTGTAGACCCCCCGCAGGCTGATGGATCTGCTTAGTGTGAAACTGGCAGGCCTCGCAAGCCTTCACAAGCTCAATGGAGTCGTTGAGTGCTGTGGGCCAATAGAATCCACTACGGAACGCCTTGCCGACGAGGGTCCGTGACGACAAGTGGTGCCCGCAGTCTCCGTTGTGTATGTCCGCCAGTAGCTTCTTCCCTTGCTCTCGGGAGATGCAACGTAGGGACACGTCATGCAGTCGCTTCCTGTAGAGATCTCCATCCCTGATGCAATAAGTCGTGGCCTGCCGCGCCACACGCTCCGCTTCCTCCTCATTCTCCGGCAGAGTCCCTTGCATCAGGTAGTTCTTGAGCTCCGGGATCCAACACCCTTCCTGAGGCTCTATCGCCAGGAGCAGGCGTGCCCCTGAGGCTGGGCCGCAGACCGGGGCTCCTGAGGCAGGCGGCTGAGGGAGCTCCTCCCTTGGTTGTGCCATGCTCGACAGCGGCGGCACCGCCGAGGGTTTGAAGAGCCGCTCCTCAAAGACGCCAGGCTCCTGAGGCAGCCGCCTAGATGCCCTCTTGGCGATGTCATCAGCCTCCTGATTGGTGCTGCGGGGCACATGCTGCAACTCCAGTCCCCAGAACTGTTTCTCCATCTTGCGAACCTCAGCGAGGTAGGCTTCCATGTGCTCGTCCTTTGGCTCGTATATCTTGTTGGAGAAGTTGACGAGGAGCTGCGAATCGCCCTTGATGATGAGGCGCTTCACCCCTAAGGCAATTGCGGCCTTCAAGCCTGCTATTAGGCCTTCGTACTCCGCTACGTTATTGGAGAACTTTTCTCCGTGCTGGAAGCAAAGTTGCACGGTGTAGTAGAGTTTGTCCTGAGTGGGGGATACGAGCACCGTGCCAGCTCCTGCGCCATGTTGGGAGAACGCCCCATCGAAGTACATGACCCAGCCATCCGGCGCTTCGCTTCCCGGGGAAAGTGACCGGTCTTCTCCTGCCTCAAGACCCGGTGCTTCTGCCCATTCTGCCATGAAATCCACAAGCGCGGCTCCCTTGATGACCCTGGTCGAACTGAATTCCAGCTGAAATGCATGTAGCTCGATGTTCCATTCAGCAACCCTTCCAGCTGAGTTGGGGCTCCTGAGCACTCTTTCCAAGGGGTATGCTGAGACGACTTTGATGGGATGTCCTTGGAAGTAGTGGCGCAGCTTGCGTGAGGCCACTAGTAGCGCGAGGAGGAGTTTTTGAGGCATGGGATACCGTGCCCTTGCGTCCTGTAGCACCGTGCTGACGAACTACATGGGATGGTCGACGAGGTTGAGGGTGCTGGCACTGCTTGCGTCCTCCAGAGGTCGAAGTGTCTCTTGAGACGATGGAGCTCCCAGTGCTTGGTCGCCTGAAGGGGCCTCTCCTGCTCCGGGTGCATTCTCCTGTTGCGGCTGTTCCTTTCCGGCTGCGGTTGCGGCCTTCGCGAGGCCCTCCTGGCTCTGCTTAGCTTCAGTTCAGACGGTCGATGCGGCCTTGGCACAGCGCTCCTCCCTGACCGCTACCAGGGCTGCGCTAGCGGAGTAGGGGGTGGTCGCAAGGTAGAGCACCAGGGGCTCCCAAGGACGCGGAGCTACCATCACTGGTGGACTGGTAAGGTACCTCTTGAGGTCTTGGAATGCCTTGTCGGCCTCTTCAGTCCATTCGAAGGGGCCCTTTTTCTTCATTAGCTTGAAGAAGGGCAGCGCTCGTTCCCCCAGCTTGGAGATGAAACGCCCCAGCACAATTACACGCCCGGTGAGCTTCTGCATTTCTCTGAGGGTCCTTGGCGGGCTCATGTCTTCAACTGCCTTGACCTTCTCCGGGTTGGCCTCGATGCCCCTGTGGGATACGAGGAAACCCAGGAGCTTGCCTGAGGGGACTCCAAACACGCACTTCTCCGGGTTGAGCCGTAGGTCCACTTCGTTGAGGCTCGCGAAGGTTTCTTCCAGGTCCTGTATCAGGGTCCTTGCCTCATGAGACTTCACCACAATGTCATCGACGTAAGCTTCAGCGTTCCTCCCGAGCTGCCAGCCTAAGGCGATGTGCATTAGCCGCTGAAAGGTCGCGCCTGCGTTGCGCAACCCAAACGGCATGCACGTATAGCAGTACAATCCACACGGGGTCAGGAAAGCCGTCTTCTCCACGTCTTCTACCGCCATCTTGATCTGGTGATAGCCCGAGAAGGCATCTAGGAAGCACAATAGGTCACACTCTGCGGTGGAGTCGACTATCTGGTCAATGCGGGGGAGCGGAAATGGATCCTGCGGGCAGGCCTTGTTGAGGTTGGTGAAGTCGACGCACATGCGCTCCTTTCCTCCCTTTTTTGGCACAACGACCGGATTGGCCAGCCAATCAGGGTAGCGGACCTCGCAGATAACTCCTGCCGCCTCTAGCTTCCGGGTCTCTTGAACGATGAAAGCATGTTTCTCAGTAGACTGCCGCCTTGCCTTCTGCTTCACGGGGCGCACATTGGGGCACACATTGAGGTGATGCTCAATCACTTCCCTTGGGACCCCTGCCAACTGATCAGGTTCCCACGTAAACACCTTCTTGTTCACACGCAGGAACCCGATCAGGGATTTCTCCTGCTCGGGCTCGAGGTTGGCCCCTATGGTGAAGGTGGCGCTAGCGGACCCGTCCTCGTCAACTGGTACCTGCTTGGTTTCTGCCTTGTCTTGGGTGAACAGCTGCTTCTTTTTAGCCAGCGCAGCCCCCTTGGGCTCAAGGGCGTCGGTGCCAGTGGGCTGCGCCACCGCGGCCGCCCTGAAAACAAGCTGGAGCACCTGAAGCGCATCCCTTGTGTCTCCTAACATGGTGAGGACGCCGCTGCTCCCAGGCATCTTCATGAGGTTGTACGCCGGGTGAGTTGCTGCCATGAACCGAGCCAAGGCCGGGTAGCCGAGGATGGCGTTGTAGGGGAGGTCGATGGGGGCGATGTCGAAGTCGATCAGCTCCGTGCGGAAGTTTTCGCAGGTGCTAAAGGTCACTGGGAGGCGGATCTGCCCCAAGGAGGCGGTGGAACCGGCTCCGACGCCCGAGAAAGGCTTGCTGGGTTGGAGCCGCTCCAGCGGCACGTGGAGGAGGCTGAAGGCCTCCACCGAGAGCACGTTGAGGCCGGCACCACCATTGATGAGGGTCCTGGTGACGGCCACTTGGCAGATGGTGGGGGTGCACAGCATCGGGAGCGCACCCGAACCAATGGGGTTGAAGGGGTGGTCCTCCGAGTCGAAGGTTAGATCGGCCTTGGGTGCCACCCAGCCTGGGGGGGCTTCTCGGCGCTTGGAGGCGGTGCTGATCCGGCGGGTAAAAGGCTTGACGTGATAGCTCGAGGGTGGTGCCTGGGAGCCACCCAGGAGAGCTGCGACGACGGGCGGCGCTGGTGCGGTGAAATGGGCGAGGAAGAGGTCGCGCAGCTCCTCCCAGGAGGTGACAGAGGCCGTCGGCAGGTGAAGGAGCCACGCGCGTGGGATGCCGGTAAGGGCCATGGGTAACCAGTTGGCCATCGCCCGGTCGTCGCCCCCGGCTCTGAGGATGGCCTCTTCGTACGCCAGAAGGAAAATCATCGGGTCCGTCATGCCGTCGTAGCGCGGCGGCGTCTCGGGCCTGAACTTGCACGGCCACTGCACCTGCCGCAAGGCGGGGGCCAAGGTCCGGAGCCCCCTGGCCCCGGTGTCGACATCCGTTGCTGGAGCGGGCGGCGCGTTGTCCGCCATGAGGGCAGGATGCGATGTTGGGGGAGAGTGGGTCGTCAGGAGGGAGGACTCCGGCGCACCCCTACCTGGCGCGCCAAATGTCGGATTTCGGCTTCCGACAGACCCTTGAGGTTTGAACACTGGGGTGCGTGCGGAGATCTCTCCCCTACCGATCTACGTCTGATCATCTCGTGCGAACTAAGATGAAAATGATGAACAACACAAGAGACACGAGGTTTATACTGGTTCGGGCCACGATTGTGGTGTAATACCCTACTCCAGTGTGTGGTGTGGTGGATTGCCTCTGGGGCTGATGATGGACAGTACAAGGGAAGAACAGCCTCGCGAGAGGTGTTCTTGAGCTAGTGCGATGAACTACTAGGGTGAGTTCAGTCGCCTCTCCCTCTCTCTCTCTCTGCTAGGGTTCTATCAAATTTCCAGATGTCCCCTCCCCTCTGTGGTGGCTAGCTCTGTTTATAGAGGCCCTGGGCCTCTCCCCAAATAATGAGCGGGAAGGGCGCCAACAATTGGCCATTTTGAAGGGGAACATATGGTACAAGTTATCCTGACCAAAGGTGGTCTTCGGCTGCCAAAAGCACTGGTGATGACGCCGTCTTGGGCTCCACGGTGACCTCCGTCCGACCGTCCGGCTGGTCTTGGTCTCTTTGCACCGGAATGGTAACCTTTGCCTGGTACCTTGACCTGTGCTTGCCCCCTTTGCACCAAAGGGGAAACAAGGACCCTGCGCAGGCCGGTGCCCACCTGGCCTTGATCGTCATGGCTTGCGTCATGGGATCCTCGCGAGGTACCCTTGCATTGATCTCTCCGCCTCCTCGCGAGCCTGCCAGATGAGGCCGCTCTTGAGGAAGCTTCATGTCGTCTGCCCCGCGAGGCTTGGCCCCTCGCGAGGGTCTTGAGCTTGGGCTGATGAAGATGGGCCGCGCTGGGCCCCCACCTAAGCCACGCCGCAGGCCGCAGGCAGGCAAGTCTAGGGACCCCCGTTCCTAGAATGCCGACAGTGTGAGTAGTTTACTTCAGACCTTCGGGTCCATAGTTATTAGCTAGATGGCTTCTTCTCTCTCTTTGAATCTCAATACAAAGTTCTCGATTTTCTTGGAGATCTATTCGATGTATCTATTTTTGCGGTGTGTTTGTCGAGATCCGATGAATTGTGGGTTTATGATCAAGTCTATCTATGAACAATATTTGATTCTTCTCTGAAATCTTTTATGCATGATTGGTTATCTTTGCAAGTCCCTTCGAATTATCAGTTTGGTTTGGCCTACTAGATTGATCTTTCTTGCAATGGGAGAAGTGCTTAGCTTTGGGTTCAATCTTGCGGTGCTCGATCCCAGTGACAGAAAGGGAAACGACACGTATTGTATTGTTGCCATTGAGGATAAAAAGATGGGGTTTGTATCATATTGCTTGATTTTATCCCTCTACATCATGCCATCTTACCTAATGTGTTACTTTGTTCTTATGAACTTAATACTCTAGATGCATGCTAGATAGCGGGCGATGTGTGGAGTAATAGTAGTAAATGCAGGCAGGAGTCGGTCTACTTGTCACGGACGTGATGCCTATATACATGATCATGCCTAGATATTCTCATAATTATTCTCTTTTCTATCAATTGCTCGACAGTAATTTGTTCAACCACCGTAATACTTATGCTATCTTGAGAGAAGCCACTAGTGAAACCTATGGCCCCGGGTCTATTTTCCATCATATAAGTTTCCAATCTATTTTATTTTGCAATCTTTACTTTCAATTTATATCATAAAAATACCAAAAACATTTACCTTATCATTATTATCTCTATCAGATCTCACTCTCGTAAGTGACCGTGAAGGGCTTGACAACCCCTTTATCGCGTTGGTTGTGAGGTTCTTATTTGTTTGTGTAGGTACGAGGGACTTGCGTGTGGCCTCCTACTAGATTGATACCTTGGTTCTCAAAAACTGAGGGAAATACTTACGCTACTTTGTTGCATCACCCTTTCCTCTTCAAGGGAAAACCAACGCAGTGCTCAAGAGGTAGCAGACCCTTCGCAGAGGGAAGAGGTTGCCATGCGCTTATTTGTTTGTATTCTCAACCCCTTAATGCAAAAGAACGTCATGTTACATTGCCCCTTGTGATAGCGACCTTTATTATGAAGTCTATCGCTTTTATTCTTCACCATCACAAGTTCGTGCAACGCTCATTTTTCTCTTACACTAAATGATCTCACAATTTTAGAAGCAAATTTTATTGCCTTTTTGCACCGATGACAACTTAATTGAGGGATCTTGCTCAATCCCTAGGTAGGTATGGTGGACACTTGAAAATAAGATTCGGGTTTAAGGGTTTTTGGATGCACATGTAGTATCTCTACTTAGTGCAGAATTTTTGGCTAGCAAAGATAGGGGCAAGCACCATATGTTGAAGGATCTATGACAATATGACTTCTATGTGAATATAAACAAACATAAACCATTAAGTTGTCTTCCTTGTCCAACATCAACAATTTTGCATATAATATTTTGATGAGGGCTCACAATCACAAAAGATTTCTAGGATAGTATATTTATATGTGAATCTTCTCTTCCCTTATTAATTCTTTCATGAGTTGCATCATTGACTAATGCTATGTTTTTCAATCTCTAATAAAATTCTCTACTTATACTTTTCCTTATGTGGTGTCATCACCTACCATAGGATTAGTATATGATCTTTTCATTATTTCTATCATTTCTTTTATTTATTTCCTTTCTCTTTTATTTGCAACATGAAAGTAAAGAAAACAAAAACTCAAATGAAACTTTATTATATAACTTGCACACGATTACAAGGATAGATTACTAAGAAAACTTTCAAGGAACAAAGGATCGAACTAACTTTTATTCATCTAAAGCAAAAGATCGAACTAAAATAAGTAAAGGCAAAAGGATGGTCGGATGATACGATACCGGGGAACCTCCCCCAAGCTTGGCGGAAACCAAGGGGAGTGCCCATACCCGATACTCAATTCTCCTTTGGTGGTGAAGAAGATGATGGTGGTGATGAAGCCATCCTGTCCTTAAGGATCAAGAGATTCTCCAGATGACGGATGACGCTCCAAAGATGGATGATATGCTCTTGATGCAGAATATTCTCGTGAGTGAGATACTTATTTTGTACGCGAACTATTTCAATGATGCGAAAGGCTTCAATCTTAGCAGGAGTAAGGTGAGCAAGGTAAGTTTTAAGGATATCTTCCTCTTCCTCCTTGATTGGTAGCGCTTGTTCGAAGACTAGAGACGGATCTACGGTAACCTCCTTGCTCTCATCTCCCTTGGCAGCTTCTGTGGAGTCTTCTCTCTTCAGCTCGATCTTCATCAACTAAGCATCCTCTTCCACATTGTTGGAGGAAGAAGAAGACATGATGTTTGACTAAACAGATCTGACAGAAAACAGCAAGAAAAGAGAGCAGAGGATTTCTTCGCGATACGGTGATCAACAGGTTCGGGAAGTATATATAGATTTTTTATCTTGGCGGACAAGCATACGGTAGAAAAACGGAGTTCGGAAGGTGTCCCAGGTGGGCACAACCCACCTGGGCGCGCCAGGCTGCCTGGCGCGCCCTAGTGTCTTGTGCCCACCAGGGGACGCTTCCTGGAAGTTTCTTTATTTACAAAAAATGTAAATATTCCAAAACTGATAAAAAATATTTTTGCGGATTTTTCGGAGTCCGTTTACTTACCGTATCATGTACCTCCTTATTTTCACGATTCTGGAGTGTTCCAGAAGGACTCTTTTATGTGTTATTCCGGAGTCAAAGTTTGGATAATATTACTTTCAACATTAATGGGTGTACCTAAGATATAATGTTTTATTCGTTCCCCATTGACAACCTTCGGGTTAGTACCTTTGGAATTATTTATTTTGATGGCTTCAGACCGATAAACCTCCTCGATAACATAGGGGCCTTCCCATTTTGAGAGGAGTTTTTCTGCAAAGAATCTAAAACGAGAGTTGTACAAAATAATATATTCTCCAACTTTAAACTCACGCTTTTGGATTCTTTTGTCATGCCATCTTTTAACTTTTTCTTTGAATAGTTTTGCATTTCCATAAGCTTGGGTTCTCCATTCATCTAAAGGAGAAGAGCTGATTGCTACTAAATCAGAACAAGCTTAGTTCTGCATGATGGCTCAATGGTGCATGGTCAACTCAGTAAACCTAACATCTCTGATCTCTGATCCAATTTCAACCCTATTGAACTCTTAAGAGTAGGTGTTTCAAGAACCTAAGTCCAGCTAATATCAAATAACCTCTTTTCACCAGCAAGTTTGAAATCATAATTGAGCTCTTTGATGCCCCAATATGCTTTATGTTCTAACTCAAGAGGCAAATGACAAGCTTTTTCATAAACCATTTTATAAGGAGACATACCCATAGGATTTTTATATGCTTTTCTATAAGCCCAAAGTGCATCATCTAATTTCTTAGACCAATTCTTCCTGGACCTATGAACAGTCTTTTGAAAAATTAATTGTATTCCTCTATTGCTAAGTTCAACTTGACCACTAGACTAAGGATGATAGGGTGATGCAATTCTATGGTTAACATCACACTTGGCAAGCATCTTACGGAAAGCACCATGAATAAAGTGTGAACCACCATCAGTCATTAAATATCTAGGGACTCCAAACCTTGGGAAAATAACTTCCTTAAGCATTTTAATAGAGGTTTTGTGATCATCACTACTAGTTGGAATAGCTTCTACCCATTTAGTAACATAATCAACAATGACCAAAATCTGTGTATACCCATTAGAGGAAGGAAAAGGTCCCATGTAATAAAATCCCCAAACATTAAATGGTTCAACAGCAAGTGAATAATTCATAGGCATTTCTTGATGCTTATCGATATTACCTATTCTTTGACATTCATCACAAGATAAGATGAACTTACGGGCATCCTTGAAGAGAGTAGGCCAATAAAATCTAAACTTCAATACCTTATGAGCAGTTCTATCTCCAGCATGATGCCCTCCATAAGCTTTGGAGTGACATTTCCATAGGATTTGCCCCTGTTCATGCTCAGGTACACAACGTCTAATAATACCATCTACTCCTTCTTTATAAAGATGTGGGTCATCCCAAAAGTAATGTCTTAAATCATAGAAGAATTTTTTTTCTTTTGTTGGTATGTAAAGCTAGGTGGTAAATATTTAGCAACAATGTAATTAGCATAGTCAGCATACCAAGGAGTACTATGAGAAACATTTATTGTAGCTAACTGCTCATCAGGAAAACTATCATCAACTAGTCGTGAACTCGTGCGTTTGCACGGGACAAGTACGTAACATTAGGTTAGAACCATATAGAACGTAGTGATGTGATGAGTAAAACTGCATTAGGGACATACCATTGGAATCTGAAGGATATGAAATATGTAGATTCATCTGTGGCTGTGTTAGTACGAATTAGTTTTGGGTATGTCAGGTGGACCAAAACTAAGTTGGCACCAAAAAATATTTGTTCTCAGACAGTGTGCTATGATATCTTCATTATGTTTTTATTCCATTTCATGCATAAATTGTCACCTTAAGTGTAAATTTGTTTGCCACAATGAAAAGCATGTGCAGTGGTTGACCAAGTTGATATTTTGCCTTGGCATTGCATGATAAAAGTACTAACCAAAATTGTGTCAATCAAATTACAAAATGCATATCATAACTTGCCTGGGTACTTGCTTCTTCACGTATTGGTCTAGGAGCGTCAGTATTCTACATTAATTCTACACCATCAGTCTTCATTCAAGTCGGTCTTGGGTTGGATGGATTCCTGGATTAGCAGAATAGAGATTTATGCACCAGCGATCAAGCCCAATAATCCAATAACATGATGCACATAACATAGAGAGATGTAAGAACTTCAAAATCAAATTGTCAGATCGACGAAGAAAACATTACTACACTATTAATCATGATCTTCAGAGTGATAAGTTGGTACATGAAATAAAGTCTAGGCATCATAGTTGGGCTAAATGATGGAAGGAAGGATAATCATATAGACACCAGATAATTGGAGATTTGGAGAGCATAGTTAGAAGAATCAACATATCCCTGCATAGAAAATAACAACTGATTGTGTTGGCCATGCAGAAATATCCATAATCATGTTTGATCGAAACAACAATGGACTGTATGTGCACCGTTTGATTTGATAATATCACGAACGAAGCACTATTGTCTGAATTTTGTGCTGCCAATGTAGATGAAGTAGAGACCACCCTGGCCAGCTTCCTCCTGCTCTTTTGAGTGCATGTCTAGATGATTTGGGCAAGACCATTATTCACGGATGGACATGTATACAACTGATTTGTACTTGATAAGCCAAGAAAGGTCAAACCAATGTATATATTGGGGATTTTGCCATGATTTCAACACATGGAAAATATAGCAAGATTATTTAAAAGTGAACTCAATAATGGTGTTCGCAGCTCCTCCACTCATGGCCAATGATGGACTGCAACCATGCCTACCACCGATTGGTTAATTGGCCAAAACAAGGATGATCTGGACTGAAGCATGGTGACAACTTGATGTTGAAGAGATCCAAACCGGTTGCGTCGCCGAGGTTTGGCCTACACCAATATTGGGTGACTGCATTGGACGGGGAACTACAAAATTGGTAATCAACAATCAAAATGGCAGACATTATCAAGCATGCGGAGGAGGCAGATGTTGAGCGCACGCATAGACGGGTGCTCTAGAAAGAAAATCCTTTGGCGACAGCAGCACTTGGATGATTCATAGGAGGCATAGATGTAAAGAAAAGACTGCATAGACATAGTGTTTCTATGCGCTCAGTCCAAACAATTTTGATATAGTAAGCTCTTTTAGCACACCTGGTCCAGGTCCTAACGTGCTTGCTTCAGATCATGAATTTGTTTCCATGGGAGAAGAGAGAGACGATGGTGATGGATTATTTTAATGGGAAAAGGGAGAGACGACTTCCCTATCGCAGGCTTTGGAAGCGGAAGAGACCATGGAGATTACTTTAGGTCGTTAACATAGAGTAGTTTTTTTTGTAGGTACATCATAGAGTAGTTAGACAAAATTCGTTGCAAGTTTTACTTTTCCGAACATGGAGAGGAAACGATTGTACGTAGAGCTCTAGATTCTGGACAGATTGGATTGATAAGAGAGTTTCTTTCCTTCTATTTTAACAACCGTGAAAGATATAGTTTGAGCTAGGAGTTCTGTTTCATTACGTACTTCTACTTTTTTTAAAAAAATAACTACTGCGTACTTCTATTTGAAGTGTTTTTTTCTTCTATCTACTACAACCGTGAAAGATAGATTGAGCGAGCACTTCTGTTTTGTACGTACCTTTTTTTTGAGAAATTTTGCATACTTCTATTTGAACGGCCTAGAAAGGATTATGGGCCTTTCCAGAATATTTTCTCAATTGTTTTTTGCCTGGGGTATTCTAGATTGATCTCAACCATAATAATTCGGTTCCACATGATTAACGGCTCCTAATTTCTGATTAACGTGGTAATTACTTGGGAGTGCCTAATTAGTATAGGTATATATAGGTAGTGGGTCATCAAGCACATTTTCAAGCCTAGATAAATTATCAGCTACTGGGTTCTCAGCTCCTTTTCTATCAATGATATGTAAATCAAATTCTTGTAACAAGAGAACCCATCGAATAAGTCTAGGTTTACCATCTTTCTTTTCCATAAGATATTTAATAGCAGCATGGTTAGTGTGAACAGTTACTTTGGAATCAACAATATAAGGTCTAAACTTATCACAAGCAAACACCACTGCTAAGAATTCTTTTTAAGTAGTAGCATAGTTTCTTTGAGCACTGTCTAGAGTTTTACTAGCATAATGAATTACATTAAGTTTCTTATCAACTCTTTGTCCTAGAATAGCACCAACGGCATAATCACTAGCATAACACATAATTTCAAAAGGCAAGTTCCAATCAGATGGTTGAACAATAGGTGCGGAAATTAAGGCTTTCTTGAGTGTTTCAAAGGCTTCTAAACAATCATCATCAAAAACAAAGGGAATATCCTTTTGCAAGAGACTAGTGAGAGGCCTAGAAATTTTAGAAAAGTCTTTGATAAATCTCCTATAGAAACCAGCATGACCTAGGAAACTAAGAATACCTTTTATATCTTTAGAACATGGCATTTTCTCAATTGCATCAACCTCGTCCACTTCAATACCTCTTTCAGAAATTTTATGACCCAAGACAATGCCTTCATTAACCATAAAGTGGCACTTTTCCCAATTTAAGACAAGATTTGTTTGTTCACATATCTGCAAAGCTCAATCAAGATTGCTTAAACAATCATCAAAAGACTTCCCATAAACAGAAAAGTCATCCATGAAAACCTCAACAATCTTTTCACAAAAGTCAGAAAATATAGCAGTCATACATCTTTGAAAGGTAGCAGGTGCTTTACATAAACCAAAAGGCATAGGTCTATAAGCATAGATTCCAAAGGGACAAGTAAAAGTGCTCTTTTCCTGATCAGGTTGAGAAACAGGTATTTGTGAAAAGCTAGAATATCCATCAAGGAAGCAAAAGTGTGTGTGCTTAGATAATCTTTCAAGCATTTGATCAATAAAAGGCAAAGGGTAATGATCTTTTCTAGTTGCTTTGTTTAATTTTCTAAAATCAATTACCATTCTATAGCCTGTAACAATTCTTTGTGGAATAAGTTCATTCTTATCATTAGGAACAAAAGCTATACCTCCTTTCTTAGGAAGACAATGAACAGGACTTACCCATCTACTATCAGCTATAGGATAGATTATACCTGCTTCCAGAAGTTTTAATATTTCTGTTCTTACCACTTCTTTCATCTTCGGATTTAACCGACGTTGGTGATCAACAATGGGTTTAGCATCAGGTTCCATATTAATTTTATGCTCACATAGAGTGGAACAAATGCCCTTCAAATCATCAAGAGTATATCCAATAGCAGTCCGGTGCTTCCTTAGAACTTTCAATAATCTTTCTTCTTCATTTTCTAAAAGGTTAGCACTAATAATAACAGGATATATCTTCTTTTCATCAAGATAAGCATATTTCAAAGTGTCTGGCAATTGTTTTAATTCAAACACAGGATCACCTTTAGGTGGAGGAGGACCTCCTAGAGTTCAATAGGCAAATTGTGTTTAAGTAGAGGATGTTGTACAAAGAAAATCTTATCTATTTAATTTCTTTCATGCATATGTAAATCATTTTCATGGTCTAGCAAATATTGTTCTAAAGGATCACTAGGTGGAACAGCAATAGAAGCAAGACCAATTAATTAATCCTTACTAGGCAATTCTTTTTCATGAAGTTTTCTACTAAACTTGGAAAAAGTAAACTCATGAGACTCATCACCAAAACTAACACCGATAATTTGTTTCTCACAATCTATCTTAGCATTAACGGTGTTCAAGAAAGGTCTACCAAAGATAATGGGACAAAAGTCATCTTGTGGGGAACCAAGAACAAGAAAATTAGTAGGATATTTTATTTTCCCACACAAGACTTCAACACCTCTAACAATCCCAATTGGTGATATAGTGTCTCTATTAGCAAGTTTAATAGTAGCATCTATGTCTTCTATTTCCGCGGGTGCTATGTCATTCATAATTTCTTGATATAAGGTGTAAGGAATAGCACTCACACTAGCACTATGTCACATAAACCACGATAACAGTGATCTCCTATTTTAACTGAGATGACAGGCATGCCAGCAATAGGTCTATGTTTATCCTTTGTATTAGGTTTGGCAATTCTAGCAGCTTCTTCACAGAAGTAAATAACATGCCCATCTATATCTTCCTCTAAGAGATCTTTAACCATAACATGTTAAGTTCTACTTTAATTTGTTCATCAGGTTTAGGTGTTCTAATATAACTTTTGTTAACCATAGTTGAAACTTTAGCATGTTCCTTTATCCTAAGAGGGAAAGGTGGTTTCTCAATATAAGCAGAATGAACAACTGGATCAACATTATAAAGTATAGTTTCTTCTTTAACTGGTACCGGTTCTTTAATTTGTTCTTTAATAGGTGGGTGATATTTAAACCACTTCTCTTTAGAGAGATCAACATGAGTAGCAAATGATTCACAAAAGGAGGCTACTATCTCAGAGTCAAGTCCATATTTAGTGCTAAACTTTTGAAAAGCATCGGTATCCATAAAAGATTTAACACAATCATACTTAAGTTTAATACCTGACTATTTACCTTCATCGAGTTCCCAATCTTCAGAGTTGCGTTTAATTATTTCCAAAAGATCCCACCGGAATTCAATAGTCTTCTTTATAAAAGAACCAGCACAAGAAGTATCAAGCATGATTTGATCATTACGAGAAAGCCGAACATAAAAATTCTGGATAATAATTTCTCTCGAGAGCTCATGATTGGAGCATGAATATAACATTAACTTAAGCCTCCCCCGGGCTAGAGCGATATTTTCTCCTTCACGAGGCCAAAAATTATATATATAATTCCGATCACGGTGAACTAGATACATAGGATAATTTTTTTGGTGGAACTCCTATTTCAAACGATTCCAATTCCATGATCCAATATCATCGCATAGCCTATACCATGCCAATGCTTTTCCCTTCAAAGATAAAGGGAACACCTTTTACATCACTTCATCTCCGGGTAAACCCGCAAGCTTGAACAATCCACAAATTTGTTCTACATATATCAAGTGCATATCAGGATGTTCGGTTCCATCTCCTACATAAGGATTAGCTAGCAATTGTTCTATCATACCTGAAGGAATTTCATATTCAATATTTTCAGTAGGTGCAGTAGGTTGAGGGGTAGCTAACTGTGGTTCCGGACGAGGTGAAGATACCCCGAACAAACCACTCAAAGGATTGTTTTCCATAGTAACAAGTGACAATAAATTTCAGCACACTATATAAATGTTCCCTTACCAAATTCCACTTACCAAAGGCGCTTTACTCCCCGGCAACAGCGCTAGAAAATAGCCTTGATGACCCACAAGTATAGGGGATCAATTGTAGCTCTTTTCGATAAGTAAGAGTGTCGAACCCAACGAGGAGCAGAAGGAAATGACAAGTGGTTTTCAGCAAGGTAATGTCTGCAAGTGCTGAAATTGTAAGTAGCAGAGTAGTTTGATAGCAAGGTAATTTGTAACGAGCAAGTAACGGTAGTAGTAACAAAAGTGCAGCAAGGTAGCCCAATGATTTTGAGGTAAAGGATAGGCCAAAACGGTCTCTTATGATAAGCAAAGCATTCTTGAGGGTACACGGGAATTTCATCTAGTCACTTTCATCATGTTGGTTCGATTTGTGTTCGCTACTTTGATAATTTGATATGTGGGTGGACCGGTGCTTAGGTGTTGTTCTTACTTGAACAAACCTCCTACTTATGACTAACCCTCCCACAAGAATCCGCAACTATGAGAAAAGTATTAAGAATAAATTCTAACCATAGCATTAAACTTTTGGGTCCAATCCTTCCCTTACGAAATAGCGCATAAATTGGGGTTTAAGCTTCTGTCACTCTCGCAAACCATCATCTAATTACTATTCCACAATGCATTCCCGTAGGCCCAAATATGGTGAAGTGTCATGTAGTCGACATTCACATGACACCACTAAGGGAAACACAATATACATACTATCAAAATATCGAACACTTGTCAAGTTCACATGATTACTTGCAACATGATTTCTCCCATGACCTTGAGAACAAAAGTAACTACTCACAAATGATAATCATGCTCAAGATCAAAGGGGTATTAAATAGCATATTGGATCTCAACATATAATCTTCCACCAAATAAACCATATAGTAATCAACTACAAGATGTAATCAACACTACTAGTCACCCACATGCACCAATCAATAGTTCCGGTAACAAGATTGAACACAAGAGATGAACTAGGGTTTGAGAGGAGGTGGTGATGTTGAAGATGTTGATGGAGATTTCCCTCCCCAATATGGGAGAGTTGTTGGTGATGATGATGACAATGATTTCCCCCTCCGGGAGGGAAGTTCCCCCGGCGGGATCGCTCCACCGGAGGGCAAAAGTGCTCCTGCCCCAGTTCCACCTTGAGACGACGGCGCTCCGTCCCGAAAGTCCTCTCCTTATTTTTTTTCTAGGTCAAAACAACTTATATACCAGAAGATGGGCACCGGAGGTGGGCCTGGGTGAGCACAACCCACCAGGGCACGCCTGGGCTCCCTGGCGCGCCCAGGTGGGTTGTGCCCACCTAGTGGGCCCCCTCTGGTAGTTATTTACTCCAGTAATTCTTATATATTCCATAAAAAATCCTCATGAAGTTTCAGCTTGTTTGGAGTTGTGGAGAATAGGTAGCCTGACGTAGCTTTTTCAGGTCCAGACTTCCAGCTGCCGGAATTCTCCCTCTTTGTGTATACCTTGCATATTATGAGAGAAAAGGCATTAGAATTACTCCAAAAAACATTATTATGGATAAAATCATCATAAATAACATTAGGAAAACATGATGCAAAATGGACGTATCAATAACATGATCGCTGCGGTGACACGATTAGCGGCTCTCCGAGTTGAAGGCGAGTCTCCAGCTGCGATAGAGACGCGGAGGGCCAGAGAACTTCTTCAGACAACAGTGGCTCAACAGGAGGCTTATTCGTATAGTCGGGAACAGATTCACTCAACCTCTCATCCAAGCCGGAGTTATAGCAGACACATTGACTCGCCAGCAGTTTCAAGCAGTGAGCAGCACCATAACCAGCCTCGTACACATGACTCGGCGCGTGGTGGTATAGATGCTCAAACTTTGGTGGATCAGAGCAGAGCGCGTCGGGAGGCTGAGCTGGCGGCATAGCTAGCGGCTCAACAGCAATCTCTGGCTTATCTGTCAACATCTGTGGAGGCAGGAGTGACATCTAGAACCTTGGGTGTGCCATGTTTAGTGCCAGCTCTGTGTAACGAGTGTTTGCCTAAAGACTTCAAGGGTCCTCGTAAGGTGCCTAATTACACGGCGGATCAGCCCCCTAAGGCTTGGATTGAGAGCTATGAGATGCCCATGGAGATGCTGGATGTTAGTGATGCTGCATGTGCTAAGTATTTCACCATGATGTTGGATGGGCCTGCTCGTACTTGTTTAAAAGGGCTACCCGCTAACTCCATTAGATCATGGGTGGAGTTGAAAACTCGTTTCATCCTAAATTTTAAAGACACATGCAAGCAGCCTATATCGATCCTGGATTTGGATTCTTGTGTGCAAGATGAGGGCGAGTCAACAACCAATTGGGTGCGCCGAATCTCAGCTGTTATACATTCATCGGACAACATCAATGCCAGTTCAGCAGTCCTGATGTTGGAGAAGAATTGTCGTTTCCTCCCTCTTAAGCAGAAACTGGGGAGGCTTAAATGCCACTGCAATGACATGTTGGAGCTCATGGCGGCTCTCATCAAGTATGCTGACTCTGATAGTACCAAAGACCCTGACTTTGATGATGAGAAGGCGGGTAAGGGGAAGAAGAGCGGCAATACGAAGGGGCAACAGCATAATACGGCAGGTCAAAGTGGCAACGGTAAGCGCAAGGCTGATGAAAATTTAGACTTTGTGGCTAATACCAATACGCAGATTAATAATCAGCATCGCAAGGGAAAGCCGCCCTGGCTTGGAGGGCCAAAATTTAACATTGAAGCGATGATGAATCAGCCTTGTCCAAAGCATGGTATGCAAGAGAAGCCGGCCAATCATCTGTGGAAGGATTACTTCATCATGAGGGAGTATATGAATTCCCATTTTTTCAGAACAATCATGGCCCGAATGGCGGTTCAGGATCCGGCTCTCACGGCCCTGGCTTTGGTGGTGGCGGCTCAAACTCTGGTTTCTAGGGCCAAGGCAATCAAGGTGGTTTTAATCACCAGTCTGGTCAAGGGAAACAGCAGTGGCAATCTGGTTATTAGAGTAATCTAAAGTAGTTGAATAGTGGACAGTATCACGTATTCACCACGAGTTTATGTAAACGAGACCAGAAGATTCATAAAAGGGCGGTGAACACAGTTGAGCCGGCGATTCCCCGTTACTTGTGATGGTCTGAACATCCTATTCTTTGGAGCCGTGAGGATCACCCGCCCCGGGTTGATAATCCGGGTCACTTGGCTTTAGTGGTTGCGCCTCAGTTTGGAGGTTATAAGTTTACTAAGGTGCTCATGGATGGAGGCAGCAACATCAATATCCTTTACTACGAAACTTTTCATCGTATGAGTTTGACTGACAAGGATCTTAAGCCGTCGAACACTTGAAAGATCGTGGATGTCGCCTAGAGGGGGGTGAATAGGCGCTTTAAAATAATTACGGTTTAGGCTTGAACAAATGCGGAATAAACCTAGCGGTTAATTTGCCAAGCATAAAACCTAAAACAACTAGGCTCACCTATGTGCACCAACAACTTATGCTAAGCAAGATAAGCAACTATGTGATAGAAAGATATATGACAAAGAACAATATGGCTATCACAATGTAAAGTGCATAAGTAAAGGGCTCGGGTAAGAGATAACCGAGGCACATGGAGACGACGATGTATCCCGAAGTTCACACCCTTGCGGATGCTAATCTCCATTTGGAGCGGTGTGGAGGCACAATGCTCCCCAAGAAGCCACTAGGGCCACTGTAATCTCCTCACGCCCTCGCACAATGCAAGATGCCGTGATTCCACTAAGGGACCCTTGAGGGCGGTCACCGAACCCGTACAAATGGCAACCCTTGGGGGCGGTCACCGAACCCGTACACTTTGGCAACCCTTGGGGGCGGTCACGGGTACCCGTCAATTGCTCGGGGCGATCTCCACAACCTAATTGGAGACCCCGACGCTTGCTCGGAGCTTTACACCATAATGATTGAGCTCCGAACACCACCAACCGTCTAGGGCGCCCAAGCACCCAAGAGGAACAAGCTCAAGGGTACCAAGCACCCAAGAGTAATAAGCTTCTCAACTTGTAACTTCCATGTATCACCGTGGAGAACTCAAACCGATGCACCAAATGCAATGGCAAGGGCACACGGAGTGCCCAAGTCCTTCTCTCTCAAATCCCACTGAAGCAACTAATGCTAGGGAGGAAAATGAGAGGAAGAACAAGAAAGAGAACACAAAGAACTCCAAGATCTAGATCCAAGGGGTTCCCCTCACATAGAGGAGAAAGTGATTGGTGGAAATGTGGATCTAGATCTCCTCTCTCTTTTCCCTCAAAAACTAGCAAGAATCCATGGAGGGATTGAGAGTTAGCAAGCTCGAAGAAGGTCAACAATGGGGGAAGAACACGAGCTCAAAGGATAAGGTTGAATGGGGAAGAAGACCCCCTTTTATAGGAGCTCCCGAATCCAACCGTTATGTGCTCAGTCCGCGCACGAGCGGTACTACCTCTCAGGGGAGCGGTACTACCGCCCGGGAGGTAGAACACGGAGAGCGGAGCGAAACAGAGTGCATGGCGGAGCCGTATGAGCGGCACTACCGCTGGAGCCAGTGGTACTACCGATGGCCGCAGCGGTACTGCCGCTTGTGGCGATAAGCGGTACTGCCGCTCCGGCCCGGCGGTACTACCGCTCGGACTGCGCACAATGCCTACCACGAGCACAGTGAGAAGGAACAGAGAGGAGGGCCATTGAGCGGCACTAGGAGTGGTGGTAGCCGCGGTACTACCGCACATGAGCGGTACTACCGCTCCTACTGCCACTGAACCCGACACGAGAAAACCACGTCTCAAGTCGAGGTGGTACCAGTGCGGAACCGGAGCCGTACTACCGCTTATGGCCATGGGCGGTACTACCACTGTGGGACAGTGGTACTACCGCTTGTGGCGATAAGCGGTACTGCCTCTCCGGCCCAGCGGTACTACCGCTGGCGCCATCCTTAAGCCACTTCCACAAAGGCAAGTAAACTCCACGGAAAACCAGAACTGCCATAACTTCTGCATATGAGCTCCGAATTGAGCAAACTCAAGCTTGTTATAGTAAGAAGAGGCAGGGGAGGTATGCCAACAAATAGAGGAGAGAAACCTCCAACCGAGAAGAACCGGCAAAAACCTCCAACATCGAAAACATCATAGAAGAGGCGAGTGGACTCCGTTTTCGATGAACTCGAGCTTGTCACCAAGATGACCATAAGCTCCAAAACTCACAAAGAGAAGAGCCAAACAAGAACCAATAAATATGATGCAAGGATGCAATGGTTTGAGCTCTCTACGAACGATACGATCAAGCTACTCATCGAGAACCCCCCTTGATAGTACAACAATCGATCCTATAACTTGGTCTCCCAACTACCATCATGAGACCGGTAAAATAGAAAACCTACCAAGGGCAAACCTTTGCCTTGCACATGGTCCACTTGAGCTATATGATGACGATCTTGACTCCCTCAAGTTGGACCACCTTTCTTGATTGGGTTGACTCGATGAAGACTAGTTGATTGCTCCCCCATACTCCACTATGGGTGAGCCACTCTTCCGCACATCTTCACAAGTCCATTGTCACCACAAAGGACGGCAAGCTTCAAGCATTTGATCTCTTCGTGATGCTCCACTTGAACTTGCACACCGCAACCTAACCCCACAAAGAACCCTCACGAAGACCATGGGTTAGTACACAAAGCGTAATTGACAATGCTTACCATACCATGGGATCACTTGATCCCTCTCGGTACATCTTCTACGCTTTGTGGGTTGATCAACTTGATTCACTCTTTGACTTAGTCTTGATCAACCTCCCACAAGACCAATCTTTAGGTAATTCCTTGAATAGCACCTTCGTCGACACAAACTCTCCTTGAAACCAACACATGTACTCCAAGAAAAGCCTATGGACAAAACCTTCAAATATAACTCAAGGCAACCATTAGTCCATAGAGATTGTCATCAATTACCAAAACCAAACATGGGGGCACCACATGTTCTTTCACTGTTTTTCATGGTGTAGTGCCTGGTAAGTCGGCATATCCAGTGGGCAAGATAGCTTTGGAAGTGGCTTTTGGTGATGATCATGATTCCAGAGTTGAGACGTTGACCTTTGAGGTGGTTAAGATTAAGAGCCCTTATCACGCTTTGTTTGGGCGGGCGGCTTAGGCTAGGTTCATGGCAAGGCCTTGTTATGTTTATCTGCAGCTTAAGATGTCGGGTTATAAGGGTACCATCATAGTGCATGGGAACCGGAAGATAGCCTTGGAGTGTGAATAGGGCGATGTTGCTTATGTTGAGTCCGTTCGTGTAACAGAAGAGTTGAAGTTTTACAAAGATAATGTTGACCCGGCAGATATGACACCTTTTAAGAAGCCAACCATAGAGCATGACCCCCTATTGAAATTTAAATCAGCAGATGACACTAAGCTAGTTGACTTTGTTCCTGGCGATTCATCCAAGCAGTTCAGTATCAGTGCTAATCTGGATCCGAAATAGGAAAGTGCGCTCATTAGGTTCATCCGTGAGAACCGGGACATCTTTGCATGGAAGCCTTCAGACATGCCAGGTGTACCGAGGGAACTCGTTGAGCACACTCTCAATATTGATCCAAAGTTTAAACCGGTTAAGCAATTCATTCGTCGCTTTAATGAAGAGAGGCGTAAGGCCATTGGTGAAGAAGTGGCCCAGTTCTTGGCAGCTGGGTTCATTGTTGAAGTTTTTCATCCTGAATGGTTAGCTAACGCGGTGCTGGTGCTTAAGAAAAATGGTACTTGGCGCATGTGTGTGGATTACACAGACCTTAATAAGGCCTGCCTGTCCGATCCTTTTTCTCTTCCCCGTATTGATCAGATTATTGATGCTACGGCGGGTTGTGAGCGTTTGAGTTTTTTGGATGCTTATTCTGGGTATCATCAGATCAAGATGGCAGTTAAGGACCAGGAGAAGACATCCTTCATCACTCCCTTTGGAGACTTTTGCTATGTGTCTATGCCCTTTGGGCTCAAGAGTGCCCAGGCGACTTACCAACGGTGTGTTCAAAATTGCTGAAAGTGCGTTATATCGACTAGGGGGGTGAATAGGCAATTTTTATGAAAGTCTTCAAAACATGGAAGTTATGAAGACAGACAATAGAAATAAACCTATTACCATGCAGCGGAAGGTAGACTACACTAAGCAAACCATAGTCAAGTATTCAATGGAGCGAAAGCACAATGACTAATAGCAGCAATGTAGTAAGGATCAGGTAGGAAGATATTATGAAGCCAAATAGAACACACAGTCACTCAGTGAAGACAAAAGATAGTGCAATCATACATTGACTTCACAAGGACCAACAGTAAGTAAAGGGAAGGGAAGGATGAAACCAGTGACTCATTGAAGACAATGATTTGTTGGACCAGTTCTAGTTGCTGTGACAACTGTACGTCTGGTTAGGGCGGCTAGGTATTTAAACCTGAGGACACACAGTCCCGGACACCTAGTCCTGAACACGCAGCTCAGGACACCTAGTCCTCACCGTATTCCCCTTGAGCTAAGGTTACACAGACCTCGCCCAATCACTCTGGTAAGTCTTGAAGGTAGACTCCCAAACCTTCACAGACTTCGTTCACCGGCGATCCACAATGTCTCTTGGATGCTCAGAACGCGACGCCTAACAGGCTGGAGGATTCACAGTCCTCAAGTGTAATAAGTCTTCAGATCACACAGAAAAGAAGACTTAAGTGATGCCTAATTCTCTTTGTCTCTGGGTGGTTAGGGCTTTATCCTCGCAAGGGATTCTCTCTCAAAGGCTTCAAGGTGGGTTGCTCTCAAACGACAAAAGCCGTACTCTAACTCCAAGCAGCCAACCGTTTATGGTTGTAGGGGGTGGGCTATTTATAGCCACTAGGCAACCCGACCCGATTTGTCCGAAATGACCCTGGGTCACTAAGGAACTGACACGTGTTCCAATGGTCAGATTTCAAACTCACACGGCAACTTTACTTGGGCTACAAGCAAAGCTGACTTGTCCAACTCTGGACAAGATTCGCTCTCATAGTCTTCACTCGAAGATATAGGTTTTGGTTAAGCATCACTTCAGTCATTCTGACTGGTTCTCTTGGACCCCACTTAACAGTACGGTGGTTCCTATGACTCCACAAAGAAGAAAAAGAACTACGAAAGATCTAAGTCTTTGAGCTCCATAGTCTTCATGAGATGTCTTCTCTTGTCATAGTCTTCAATGTGAATATCTTCATATACCACCTTTGGCATCACTGTCTTCATACATTTTTAGGGGTCATGTCTGGTAGGAAAACCGAATCAATGAGGGACTTCTACCTGTGTTATCCTGCAATTCTCACAAACACATTAGTCCCTCAACTAGGTTTGTCGTCAATACTCCAAAACCAACTAAGGGTGGCACTAGATACACTTACAATCTCCCCCTTTTTGGTGATTGATGACAAACTAGTTGAAGTTTTCAACAGGGAATATAATATGTGAAATTGTAAAGGATAAGGAATTGTCTTCATAAGTTGCAAGGGCTCCCCCTGAAGATGTGCATATAAGTAATTTGCTTTTGGAATGCAAATGCACATGGCAGGTTGTGCTTGTGGAGATCCTCTTCAACTTATGATGACAATCCACTATGCATGTGAAGGTATGTGAAGATAATGACATGCATAATGGAAAATGGACGTCTGCAAAATGATCTAAGTGCGGAATTTATCGTCGCACATGCGGAATTTATCATCGCATCATGAGGTGGCAAATAAGTAGCAGACGACCATCGAGTTTAAGTGTTACAACTCAAAGAACCAACTGTATCAAAGCAAACGAGAGTTGTAAACACGAAGCAAAAAGTATAAAGCACCCGCCCATATGGACCCGCTTGAAGACTATCAAACTCATATGCTTCTCCCCCTTTTGTTAGTAAGGACCAAAAAGGTTTGAAGACATAGAGCATCTACTCGTTCCCATGAAGAGTAGGTGAAGCAGAAGGGTCGTCGGTGGTGGTCGGCGGTGCAGAAGAACTTGGAGCAGTGTCGAAGCATGCTGAAGGAGGTGGCGGTGAAGTAGCATCGTCTTCATCATCGATCACTCTGGCATTCACAGTTGCAGCAAAGGAAGAGAACTCAGAGTCTTCAAGAGATGGAGTTCGTCACAGCACTGCCCTTCGAGGAGGTGTGGAGTCAAACTTAAAGCGTTCAGAGAAGCCATCCTCTTGAAGATCATCTTCAGAGCACATCAGCGTCAGCCCTTTCCATGTGCGTCGAGAGGTTTCATGGGCAACAAAGGCATTCTTGGTGGCAAGATTGCGAATGCGATTAACATCCACCAAGAGGCTTTGCATTTGACGCTTCAGCCAGTCATGATGCCTATCATGTTTCTAATGAAGAGCCACAAGAAGCTCTCGGTCATTGAGAAAACGAGTGCGCTTCTTGGGTCATTGGGCAATTGTGCTATCAGTGGCTTCAGTGAGAGCAGGATGCGGTGCACGTGTAGTGCCAGCCAAAGGATACACACGAGTGACTGCTTCAACTCCTTCAATGTTCTGAGAAAAACTTTGATGCTCTGCATTCTGAAGACTTAGAGGTTCCTTGGCAGGCTCGGGATAGATGACTTCAATAAACATATCCACATCAGGCAGAAAGATCTGATGATTGCGAGCAGATGGCTGATATGAGATAGCGGAGTGAAGTTTGATCAGCCGCATTACCCATGGGGCGTAGAACTTCAAGCCAAAAAGATCAGAGCCTGATGTAGTAAGTTGGCGAATGAAGAAGTCCTGTGCATTGAAGCATTTGCCATGAAGAATATAGAAGACCAAAGTCTTCATTGCACCTTCCAGCTTGGCATGTGGAGAGTGTCCTTTGATGGGCCAGAGAGTTCGCCTTATGATGTGATAAATAGTCCTTGGCAGATACTCAAGGTCTTCAACAAAGAACTCTTTGGGATATGCAACATCTTGGGGTAATGGCTTCATCATACTGAGCATCTAACTCATGTTAGGTTCAGGCTTCTGAAAGATGCTCTCCACAGCTTCACTGTGAAGTTGACAGCCAGATTCGTAGAGATCGCCAGGAGTGGGTAGACCAGTGAGCTCAATGATGTCAAAGGCTTTGGCTTCGTGATGAACATTTCCTGTCATCCACTCCAGGACCCAAGTCTTCGGATCTCTGTTATACCCGCGGATGTGAAGTGTGGCATAGAATTGGAGCAGCAACTCTTCATTCCAATGCTCTTGATCGGTGACGAATGGCAGCAATCCAACCTCTTTGAAGCAATCCAGAGCTTCTTCCAGATAGGGCAGACCAGCTATTGCTTCAATGTCAAGACGCTTGTGTGGGAAGATGCGACCTTGATTGTAAAGAATGCAGGAGTAATAGCTTCGCTGCGGATAGCTCCAGAACCAATCAGATGATATTCTTTCCCTTGAGTAGGGGTTCCTGGAGCTATTGAAGAAAGTGTTGTCTGCTTTGAAGCCATTGATATTGAAGGATCCAGGTGCTGATGCAGGACCTGGGAACCTGGGCAATCTTGGGATTGGCTTCTGTACCTAAGGCCTGTGCTCAACATGATAGTCGAACTGAGGACCGGCAGCATGCGCAGGAACAGAGGCAGTGGGATCAGTGGCTTCGTTGACTTCTGGTGCTTTTGTTGGTGAGGGCTCCACATTAGCTTCAGCCATGACAACGTCAGTGGCTTCATTGGTGTTGGTGGTGGCAGCCTCAAGATTTTCAACCTCCACTTGACGAGCTGGAGGGTCGGTCACAGTCACGTTCTCCTCGAGAACCGCTTCTTGGTGGGACAGGGGAGTAGCATCTTGTGGGGCTTCTTCTTCATCGGCTGATGCAGCCGAAATGTCTTCAGCAGCTTTGGCTTCAGATGCAGAGACTGGAGGCCTTGGTCCTTTGTGAAGCCTGCGCAACGCTGGCGACGCCTGTGGAGTTGGTGTTGGCTGGGCCTCAAAGTCCTCTTCCTCTTGTGGGCGATCAGCCCATGAAGCATCCTGAGCAATTGGCGTCAGAGGACGACCAATGCTGATGAGTTCGTTGTGCGTTAGCACAGGCGATGATACCTGTTGGTGCTCAAGCTGAGGAAGGACTGCATCATCTTCAACATGGTCATGGTGACCAATGTCTTCAGCAGCGATGGGATCAGCTACTGGAAAGTCTTCAGCTTCATGAGCCTCTGTGAAAGCAGGCTCATGGACAGTCAGTTGACGTTCTTGCGGTTCAGCGTTGAGGTGAACCATGGAGATGGGTTCAACAATCAAGGGCTCTGTGGGAGCAGCCCGTTCCTTCTTGGTCTTCCTCTTCTTCTTGGAGGGGGCAGTAGCAGAGGCTTCAGGATGTTTCCTCTTCCTAGCTTCAGCCTCAGCAGTCCTCGTGTTCTTCAGCTCTGAAGCGGTTGACCGGGCCTTTGGCTTCGAGCCTGTCATGCTAGTTGGGAAGACAATGGGATCTGCTTCCTGCCTTGGTGCGTTGGGTTCGGCCACAATGGGCTTCTTCTTCTGCTTAGCAGCCATCCTGGGATCAATGCCCGGACGCCCAAGGGCCTTGCGCTTCTCAGCTTCGTTGTAGCCTTGCACACACTTGTCAGCCAGGCTCTTCATGCGCTCCCGAGAACCCTGAGCTTCTGTGCGTTTCTTGAGAAAGGCTTCTTTGAGCTCGTGCAGCATAATCTTAAAGTTTTTCACCTCTTGCACGCTGAGTTTGGCCATATGCTTCTTGAACTGAGCCTTTTCATAGTCAATCTTTTGCTTCAGTTCGACGATGCGCTGAGCAAGAGCTAGCTCTGAAACAATGGCGCCATGGAAGGCGACACTGAGGCCAATGGGTAGTTGCAGATCTTCGAAGCTGATGTTTGGTGTGTCAAACCACTCATCAATGAAGTTGTGGATGATTGTCACGTCAAAGAGAGGCAGATCATTGAAGATTTCTGCTTCTTCTTTGCTCTTGATGAGTTGCTCAAGAGCATCATCTGCAAGATCTTCATCACTGGACAGATCAATGGCATCATTGCGCAGAATGGCAGCAGCTGTCAGCTCTTGGCCGGTGTGTGGCAGAGGCATCTTGACCTTCTGGGGCTTGGAGATGCGTGACAAATCTTCAGACTGCACACTGTCTTCAGGAGGTGCAGTTGCCAGTGGCTTCGCTCATGAGATTTTTGGTGCAGAGGCAGGCTTTGAAGCTTTTGGCTGCTTCAGCTTCTTTGGCTTCGGCGCTGTAGGCGCTTCATCTGATTCAGCGTCATCTGCAGACTCATTCACTGTTGTCCCTTGAACCACGATGTGAGTGATGAGACCTTCCAAGTTGTAGAAGGGCCCAAGAAGATTGGGTTCAGCTTCGTGAGTTCCATCGGCACGGGGAGCAGAGGGACCAGGGTTGAAATCTAATCCCAAAGACTTCTTGTTCTGCTTCGCTGAGTTCCGGGCAAACTGGAAGTTGCGCTTAAAAAGATTGTCGTCACGACACCATAGCAGGGACGATGGGTCAGTATCCGCAGGCTGTGGTCCACGGACCATGCAGGGATAGAAGCCTTGTTCAATGGCTTCATCTCTGGTCCTGGGTTGAAGATTTTTGTAGAGGATGCCTCCCCATGGTCGCTTGATGGCATTCTTTTCAGCATATTCCTTTGTCACAAATCTGTACTTGAACCACTGTTCTGCCCAATAGCGTCGAATCCATTGGATTCGTGTCTTGCGCTGATTGTAATCCTCTTCAGGATCTGTCTTGTACAACTCTGAGAGGTCATCGGGCAGATCTCTTGATGTTTCTCCTTGACGCTTTCTGCCACCCTTCCTTGCTGATTTCTCTGAAGCCATGAACTTTAAACTGAAAAGCTTCAATACGTTCAAAGGCTTCAAAGGTTTTCGCTTGCTGGACAAACAGGAACTGGCTTCGGGAGAATTTATGTGATGCTGTAAGTATTCTGCAAATGAATGCAGACTATGAGAACCAAGGGATTCTCCCACGGACATGTACCTGTGACAGCATTAAGGTGCGAGGGAAGGGGAAGAGGTCATATGCATTCTCAAAAGATTTTGAAGATAAATCAGTTTAGAAGACATTGACCTCATCGTGTGAAGACATTCACTCATAGATAAGGAGTTGGTTCCAGATTTGTACGAATCCATGGATCAGTACAAGTGAGGAATCTAACTACTTTGTGAAATACAAGTGAATATACTAGGCATATTATGAGATGCAGTATGTAAGAGATCCAACTTGTGTGAACAGAAACTGCTTGTGGTAGAAAGTGACGAAGCTATAGGATCAAGGGGGCTGTAAAAAGGAAGTTTTATTTACCACACGAAGATCTGCTAGACAGAGTGGAAGAGGAGGCCGAGCAGTTCGATCGTCTGTGCCCTAACTTGGCGACGGAAGACACCTACGGCGACGGCGGAGAAGACGATGTCCGCGGTCGGTGTGAAGACGGCGTCGGAGAGGTTGCGGCAGCGAAGCGCTTCGTCGCCGGCGTCATCGAGGGCTAGCGGTGTCACTAGGGTTCGTGCGAGAGTGGAAGAATAGATAATGACTGCTGTGAGGTGTGTATTTATAGGTACAGGGGCGGCACTGCGTTATTACACAGGTGCCCCTGGCGATTCACATCTAAGGAACACGTGGCCATCATGCAGCATATCGAGGGTTGTTCCATGTCCCACGCATGCCTGGATTGTCGGGTGGTCGTTCCCACTTCTCCGGGTTTCAGGTGAAGGAATGAGCATTGAAAACGGACTTAATGTTTGTCTCTGTATCTTCTGCTGACAAGGACGCAGAGAAGACATTCAACAGTTTCAATAGAATGCATATGATTTGGAGAGATAGAGTTTGAGATAGAAAGCATAGAGAGGTTAGGGTCCGATCACATTCACTTAGTTCAAAAGATTCAACAAGAAGACATAGCTATAAGTGAATGCTGTAGAGGACAGAACACTAGTATATATATATATAATCAATATAGTGAAGATAATCATGAAGACATGTTGAGATTGAAGCCAAACCAAATGTGAAGACATAGCAAATGTAACGCCATGGGTGAAACACTTCAAACAGAACATTTGGTGGTGGCGTTACCCACCGTATAGGAAGTATTAGACCCAGACACGGCGCACAATTATCGTGGCACTCCGAAGTCAAATTCCATATTAATGTATTCACACTTAGAATGTATGTCTTCATTGATTGAAGATATACTTTACTTCGTGTGTTGCACATCTAAGTCATCAATATGCATAAGTGTTAGGATGTGTGCCTGATCACAGGACATTTGAGGATTCCAAGATATTTAGCTCACACCGTAACTTGCAAAATCTCTTTTCATCCAAGGGCTTGGTGAAGATATCTGCCAATTGCTCTTCAGTGTTGACGTGTATGATGTCAATATCTTCCTTCACAACATGATCTCTGAGAAAGTGATGACGAATTTCAATGTGTTTTGTCTTCGAGTGCTGAACTGGGTTGTTGGCAATCTTGATGGCGCTTTTGTTGTCGCAGTAGAGTGGCACTTGCTTCAGATGAATGCCATAGTCCTTGAGTGTTTGCTTCATCCACAGAAGCTGAGCGCAGCAAGATCCAGCAGCAATGTTTTCAGATTCAGCAGTGGAGAGAGATACACAGTTCTGCTTCTTTGAAGACCAACATACAAGTGATCGTCCCAGAAAATGACATGTGCCTGATGTAGACTTGCGATCCACTTTGTCACCAGCATAATCAGCATCCGAGAATCCAACCAGATCAAACTCTGAGCCCTTTGGATACCATAATCCTAGAGTTGGGGTGTGAGCCAAATATCGAAGAATTCGCTTCACAGCTAAGTGATGCGACTCCTTTGGTGCTGCTTGAAATCGAGCACACATGCAAACACTAAGCATAATATCTGGCCTAGATGCACATAGATAAAGCAAAGAACCAATCATGGAGCGGTATACCTTTTGGTCGAACTCTTTACCATTGTCGTCAGGACCCAGATGATGCTTGGCTGGCATTGGCGTCGTGAAGCCTTTGCAGTCTTGCATACCGAACTTCTTCAGGCAATCTTTGAGATACTTCTCTTGAGATATGAAGATGCCATTGCGTTGCTGTCGTATTTGAAGACCGAGGAAGAACTTCAGCTCTCCCATCATGGACATCTGATATTGCTCTTGCATCATATATCCAAACTCTTCACTGTACTTCTGAATGGTGCAGCCGAAGATAATGTCATCCACATATATTTGGCACACAAACAGTTCACCATCATATGTCTTCGTGAAGAGAGTGGGGTCGAGGGAACCAGGTATGAAGCCTTTGCTCTTCAGGAAGTATTTGAGTGTGTCATACCAGGCCCGAGGGGCTTGTTTGAGGCCATACAGTGCCTTGTTGAGCTTGTATACCATGTCAGGATGTTTTGGATCTTCAAAGCCAGGCGGTTGTGCAACATACACTTCTTCTTCAATCTTGCCATTGAGAAAGGCGCTCTTCACATCCATTTGATATAGAAGTATGTTGTGATGATTTGCATAGGCCAGCAGTATGCGTATGGCTTCAAGTCTAGCCACAGGAGCAAATGTTTCATCGAAGTCAATGCCTTCCACTTGAGTATATCCTTGAGCAACGAGACGAGCTTTGTTTCTGACAACTTGACCATGCTCATCTTGCTTGTTGCGGTATATCCATTTGGTGCCTATTATGTTGTGCTTCCGAGGATTAGGACGCTTAACCAGTTCCCATACATTATTCAGCTCAAACTGTTGAAGCTCTTCTTGCATAGCTTGAATCCATTCAGGTTCCATGAAGGCTTCTTCAACTTTCTTGGGTTCTATTATTGAGACGAATGCGAAGTGCCCATAGAAATTTGCTAGCTGAGTTGCCCTTGATCGAGTGAGCGGACTAGGTGCATTGATGCTATCAATTATTCTCTCAATCTGCACTTCATTGGCAACACGAGGATGTACAGGGCGAAGGTTTTGCTCTTTCTGATCATTGTCATTGTTAGTGGGATTGTCTTCAGGCTGAGCATTGTCTTCAGGTTGATCAGGTGCGGAGATGATAAGTTCCTCTTCAGGTTGAGCTTCAGAGGGTATGATTTCTCCGGTTCCCATAAGCTTGATTGATTTGCTGGATGGAACTTCATCTAGCACATTTGGGAGGTGCTCTCTTTGTGAACAGTTAGTCTCATCAAACCGCACATCCACTGTTTCAACCACTTTATAATGGAAGAGATTGAAGACTCTGTAGGAGTGCGAATCCTTTCCATATCCAAGCATAAAACCCTCATGTGCTTTTGGTGCAAATTTTGAAGTATGATGTGGATCCTTGATCCAGCACCTGGCGCCAAATACTCTGAAGTAACTGACATTTGGCTTCTTGCCAGTAAGGAGCTCATAAGATGTCTTGTTCAGAAGCTTGTGAAGATAAACACGATTGATTGTATGGCATGCAGTATCAATGGCTTCAGGCCAGAATTTTCTTGGAGTCTTGTATTCATCAAGCATCGTTCGGGCCATCTCAACAAGTGTTCTGTTCTTGCGTTCGACGACGCCATTCTGCTGTGGCGTGTACGGGGCTGAGAATTCATGTGTGATGCCCAAGGTATCAAGATATGTATCAAGGCCGGTGTTCTTGAATTCAGTGCCATTGTCACTTCTGATGTGCTTTATCTTGGCGCCATAGTTGTTCATTGCTTGATTGGCGAAGCGTCTGAAGACATCCTGCACTTCAGTCTTGTAGAGGATTATGTGCACCCAAGTATATCTAGAATAATCAACAATAATGACAAAGCCATAGAGACAAGCAGTTGTAGTAAGAGTTGACTAATGAGTGGGACCTAAAAGATCCATGTGGAGCAGTTCGAAGGGTCGAGTAGTTGTCATGATTGTCTTCGAGGGATGTTTGGCCCTCGTCATCTTTCCTGCTTCACAGGCACCGCATAAGTGATCTTTCTTGAACGTGACGCCCTCGATGCCTATGACATGCTTCTTCTTTGCAAGGGTGTGGAGGTTCCTCATGCCAGCATGCCCTAGCCTCCGATGCCAGAGCCAGCATTCTGAAGCTTTTGCTAGAAGACATACGGCAAGCTGTGGTCCTGCTGAGAAATCTACTATGTACAAATCATCTTTCCGATACCCTTCAAACACTAGAGACTTGTCAGATTCCATTAGAACAAGGCAGCGATATTTTCCAAATATTATGATCATGTTCAAATCGCAAAGCATTGAGACAGACATTAAGTTGAAGCTAAGGGATTCAACAAGCATGACTTTATCCATGTGTTGATCCTTTGAGATTGCAACTCTACCTAGACCCAATACCTTACTTTTACCAGTGTCAGCAAATGTGATGTGACTCTTGTCGGATGGACGTAAGGTTGAGTCCATAAGAAGGCTTCTTTTGCCAGTCATGTGATTGGTACACCCACTATCAATAATCCATTCTGAAGACGCTGGTGTCATACCCTACAGTGCAGTTAGGGGGATAGGCTTCACGAAGAGAATTGTGAAGCAAAAACATTTGATGAACCAGTGGGTTATGAAAGCTTAGATCCAGATTAGGACTAATAGGGAGAGTAGCAAGCGATTCAGGAACGAAGTACATAGTAAGACCATTCGGGCATTTGATCTTGCGCCCTACAAGATGTTTAAGGTCCCCAGCAATAGCGTCAGACGATTTTGGTTTTCTGCTGGAGACCTTTCCCTGCAAAAGAGAGTTAAGCTTTCTTAGCCACCCACATCTTCAAGGGTGGCTTAGAAGCAATAAGTCTAAGTGCAGCACCTGATAACTTTGGCTTTGGAGCCCTAGCAAACAGTCTTGCAGGCGGACAATAGTACTCATAAGAATAAGTAGAATAGTTCTTGGTCTTATGAACATGGCAGTTTGATGAACCGCTCTCATATTCATAGGCCTGAGTATGGTTTCCCTGCAAAACATTTGCGTTAGTGCGACTCAGGTGAGTCCTCTGTCTGTATGAAGCCTTTGGGTCGTATGAAGCCTGTGGTCTGGGGTTTGTCTTCTTCACGTGTGGTGTCATGATGACATTCACAGGAAGATTCTCCAGACACTTTTTCGGAACCCAGATCTTCTTCATAGGAGGTCCATTCCTGCAGTTAGTACCAATGTACCTGGCAAACACTTAACCATTCTGATTCTTAAACAGTTTATAGTTTGCATCAAAGGATTCATCAATGGCAATGGGGTTTGCACAAGTGAAGCCAGATAGAGTGGATGGATCTGCTGAAGATTCCTTTGCAGCAACCCATGTGGTTTTGGGGTACTGCTCAGGTTTCCAGTAAGAGCCATCAGCATTCATTTTCCTTACGAACCCAACACCCTCTTTCCTCGGGTTTCGGTTCAAGATCTGCTTTTTGAGGACATCACATAGTGTCTGATGCCCTTTAAGACTTTTGTACATCCCTGTTTCAAGCAATGTCTTCAACCTAGCATTCTCATCAGCAATAGCAGTGGTATCCTCAGCAGAGGGGTTAGTTTCCACATCAACAGTTGAAGATATTGCAACAGTGGCAGCAGTAGAACATTCAGCAACAGAAGTAGTATTATCACACTCAATGCATTTAAGACATGGTGGTTCAAATCCTTCCTGAGCGGAACTGATCTGTTTGGCGCGAAGTGACTCATTTTCCTTTTGAAGATCTTCATGAGCCGCTCTCAATTTCTCAAGATCTTGCTTCCTTTGAAGATAATCATAGGAAAGCTTTTCATGAGTTGTTGAGAGCGTTTCATGACGACTTTCAAGTTCCTCATACTTAACGTGAAGATTTTTTATGTCTTCAATTAAGGACTCAGAACGAGTCATTTCAGCGCCTAACAGATCATCGCTTTTGTCTAACAGTTTTAGAATATGTTCCATGGCTTTCTGTTGTTCAGTTGCAATTTTAGCAAGTGTTTTGTAGCTGGGTTTTGAACCACAATCAGAGTCATCGTCACTGGATGTTTAATAGTGAGTAGTGCGTGTGTTTACCTTGGCACCGCGTGCCATGAAGCAGTAGGTAGGAGCGGAGTAGTCCTTGTCATTTGCATCGGTTTTGGTGATGAAGTCATTGTCTTCAGTGTTGAAGATGGACTTGGCAACGTATGCTGTAGCCAGACTTGCTATGCCAGAATCGGACTCCTCCTCAGACTCCACCTCCGCCTCCTCAGAAGCGGACTCCTCCTCTAAGTCCATTTCCTTGCCAACAAACGCACGTGCCTTGCCAGATGAGCTCTTCTTGTGTGATGAAGACTTTGAGGAAGACTTGGAAGAAGACTTTGAGTATTTCTTCTTCTTCTTGTCGTCAGAGTCATATTCCTTGCTCTTCTTCTTCTTTTTGTTCTCATTGTCCCACTACGGACACTCAGAGATGAAGTGGCCAGGTTTCTTGCACTTGTGACATGTTTTCTTCTTGTAGTCATGAGCAGAAGCTTCATCATTCCTTGAGCTTGATCGGGAAGACTTTCTGAAACCTTTCTTCTTGGTGAATTTTTGGAACTTCTTCACAAGCATAGCAAGTTCCCTTCCAATGTCTTCAGGATCATCAGAACTGCTGTCAGATTCTTCTTCAGATGAGGAGACAACTTTTGCCTTCAAGGCACGAGTTCGCCCATAGTTTGGACCGTAGATATCTCTTTTCTCAGAAAGCTGAAACTCATGTGTGTTGAGCCTCTCAAGTATGTCAGACGGATCGAGTGTCTTGAAATCAGGACGTTCTTGAATCATCAGGGCTAGGGTGTCAAACAAACTGTCAAGTGATCTCAGTAGTGTCTTGACGACTTCATGCTTGGTGATCTCAGTGGCGCCAAGGGCTTGAAGCTCATTCGTGATGTCAGTGAGTCGATCAAATGTGAGCTGGACATTCTCATTGTCATTTCTCTTGAAGCGGTTGAAGAGGTTGCGAAGGACACTGATTCTTTGATCTCTCTGGGTTGAGACGCCTTCGTTGACTTTGGAGAGCCAGTCCCAGACTAGCTTAGGTGTTTCCAAAGCACTCACGCGGCCATATTGTCCTTTGGTCAGATGACCACAGATGATATTCTTGGCAGTAGAGTCCAGTTGAACGAACTTCTTGACATCAGCAGCAGTGACACCTTCTCCAGCCTTGGGAACACCGTTCTTGACAACATACCATAGGTCGACGTCAATGGCTTCAAGATGCATGCGCATCTTATTCTTCCAGTAGGGATATTCAGTTTCATCGAAGACGGGGCACGCAGCGGAGACTTTAATTATCCCTGAAGTCGACATAGCTAAAACTCCAGGTGGTTAAACCGAATCACACAGAACAAGGGAGTACCTTGCTCTGATACCAATTGAAAGTGTGTTATATCGACTAGGGGGGTGAATAGGCGATTTTTATGAAAGTCTTCAAAACATGGAAGTTATGAAGACAAACAATAGAAATAAACCTATTACCATGCAGCGGAAGGTAGACTACACTAAGCAAACCATAGTCAAGTATTCAATGGAGCGAAAGCACAATGACTAATAGCAGCAATGTAGTAAGGATCAGGTAGGAAGATATTATGAAGCCAAATAGAACACACAGTCACTCAGTGAAGACAAAAGATAGTGCAATCATACATTGACTTCACAAGGACCAACAGTAAGTAAAGGGAAGGGAAGGATGAAACCAGTGACTCATTGAAGACAATGATTTGTTGGACCAGTTCTAGTTGCTGTGACAACTGTACGTCTGGTTAGGGCGGCTAGGTATTTAAACCTGAGGACACACAGTCCCGGACACCTAGTCCTGAACACGCAGCTCAGGACACCCAGTCCTCACCGTATTCCCCTTGAGCTAAGGTCACACAGACCTCGCCCAATCACTCTGGTAAGTCTTCAAGGTAGACTCCCAAACCTTCACAGACTTCGTTCACCGGCGATCCACAATGTCTCTTGGATGCTCAGAACGCGACGCCTAACAGGCTGGAGGATTCACAGTCCTCAAGTGTAATAAGTCTTCAGATCACACAGAAAAGAAGACTTAAGTGATGCCTAATTCTCTTTGGCTCTGGGTGGTTAGGGCTTTATCCTCGCAAGGGATTCTCTCTCAAAGGCTTCAAGGTGGGTTGCTCTCAAACGACAAAAGCCGTACTCTAACTCCAAGCAGCCAACCGTTTATGGTTGTAGGGGGTGGGCTATTTATAGCCACTAGGCAACCCGACCTGATTTGTCCGAAATGACCCTGGGTCACTAAGGAACTGACACGTGTTCCAACGGTCAGATTTCAAACTCACACGGCAACTTCACTTGGGCTACAAGCAAAGCTGACTTGTCCGACTCTGGACAAGATTCGCTCTCATAGTCTTCACTCGAAGATATAGGTTTTGGTTAAGCATCACTTCAGTCATTCTGGCTGGTTCTCTTGGACCCCACTTAACAGTACGGTGGTTCCTATGACTCAACAAAGAAGAAAAAGAACTATGAAAGATCTAAGTCTTCGAGCTCCATAGTCTTCATGAGATGTCTTCTCTTGTCATAGTCTTCAATGTGAATATCTTCATATACCACCTTTGACATCAATGTCTTCATACATTTTTAGGGGTCATCTCTGGTAGGAAAACCGAATCAATGAGGGACTTCTACCTGTGTTATCCTGCAATTCTCACAAACACATTAGTCCCTCAACTAGGTTTGTCGTCAATACTCCAAAACCAACTAGGGGTGGCACTAGATGCACTTACAATTGCCTTCATGGTCAGATTGGACACAATGTTCATGCTTATGTGGATGATATTATTGTGAAGTCCAGGAAGAAGGAAACCTTGATAGATGATTTGAAGGATACCTTTGAAAATCTTCGGGTCTACAAGATGATGCTTAACCCGAGCAAGTGTGTCTTTAGTGTGCCAGCAGGCAAGCTCTTGGGTTTTTTGGTTTCTGAAAGGGGCATTGAAGCTAACCCGGAGAAAATTAAGGCTATTACTTCGCTGGCTAAACCAGCATGTATTAATGATGTTCAGCATCTGGCGGGTCGTATTGCGGCCTTAAGCCAGTTGGGAGAAAAAGATATCCCTCTGTACCAGATGATGAAGAAAATAAATCACTTTGTCTGGAGTGATGCTGCTGACCAGGCGTTTGAAGCCTTGAAGAAACAATTAGATGAACTTCTGATCCTTGCTGCTCCCATTGATAAGGATCCCTTGTTGTTGTATGTGGCTGCCAATAGTTGAGTTGTCAGCATGGCAATTGTTGTGCAAAGAAAGGAATCAGGCAAGGAGTATCCGGTTCAGTGGCCGGTTTATTATATCAATGAGGTCCTCATTGAATCCAAGCAGAGGTATCCACATTGGCAGAAACTGGTGTATGGAGTGTTTATGGCTAGTCGTAAGCTGAAGCAGTATTTCCTTTGTCATCCCATCACCGTGGTCAGTTCTGCCCCCTTGGGGGATATTATTCAAAACAGAGAGGCCATAGGTCGGGTAGCCAAATGGGCCATTGAGCTTGGACCCCATGGTTTGAAGTTTATGCCTCGGACGGCTATCAAGTCTCAAGCACTTGTGGATTTTATCAATGACTGGACTAAGCTGCAGATGCCTGAGGAGAAGCCGGATAGCACATATTGGACTATTCACTTTGATGGATCCAGGCAGCTGGAAGGCTCGGGGCTGGAATTATTTTGACTTCCCCACGAGGTGATAAATTCTTTTATGTTTTAAGATTGATGTTCCCTTGTACTAACAATGCAGCTGAGTATGAAGCCCTGCTCCATGGTCTTCGGATGGCTAAAGAGATGAATTTAAGCCGGGTGAGGTGTTTTGGTGACTCGGATTTGGTGGATCAGCAAGTTTTAGGCACTTGGGATTCTAAGGACCCACTCATGGTGGCTTACTGCCGCAAGGTTGAT